>NC_083733.1:36531739-36832826 GCF_028564815.1 Eubalaena glacialis
ACTTACTCTTCTGTGTCACTGATTCGTAAGAAGTCAAGTTGTTCTACCACACCTCCAGATATTAGTGTCTGAAACGTGATTGAGAAAAGAGTCATAGCTCTTAAATTCATCAACCCACAACCTTATGATCTATGTACCTACTTTTCTGTAAATACATAATACTTTTTAAAAAGTTTACTTAAAAAATATACATGATTTTTAACTAACTTCTTAAATGAGCATTCTACAATCAGACAGATTTTCACATACAACCCCCCCCCCCGAAATAGAACATACACATCAAGCTACAAGTTCATGAGGCATAATAAATAGCAGAATCAACATGAGATGAATTGTTTTTTCTTTCCATCCTCTTATTTATTTTTAAGCTCAATTAAAATTCAGTATTTATTAAAATGTTAAAAAATAAAATCTTGAAATAAAAAAAACCATGAAATACCAATGTTGTCTTCAGAAAAGATAATTATGCTTTGCATTTTGCTACAGTAATATATTTCAGGGCTATCCAATGATGAGACACTGCCAACTCTCCATTTTTCAGGATCATGAAGGTGTTGATTATCTACATTCTGGAAACCAATATTTGGTCATTTTATATTCCATTAGTTACTGATTATAGCTTGAGAAAACTAAATGAGGCCAAACTTGAACACAGTTGTTGTCTGTCAGTGGTTCATGGTGAATGTATAAATGAATGATAACCCACAATGATTTTTAGCACTATGTGTCACTTCTAATTATCTGATGAACTGTCAAATAAAAGTGAGAAGTGTACTGCCCAGAAAATAAGCCATAAATTATTATTTTAAAAATAAGGTAATTTTTCAGTCTTAAATATATTACTTTCTCTATCTTCTCACTGTTCATTTCAAATGTGAAGCAACAGGATATAGGGAATGTTGCTCTTGTTGGCTAACCACCCAGAGTTGTGCTGCCTTCTCTTCTAGTGAAAACTCATAAAGTAGCTCATCAACAAATAGCCACTACAAATGGCAGGACGGACATGTTACCAGCAATCGTACTAAAGCCTCCTTGCAGAGTTTGAGTGAGAAAGGCCAAACATGCAACTGATCTGCACATTTTTATGCGGCTCAGCCACAGTCAGGGTCTGAGAGCAGTCTGTGCCTGGGCAGAGAGCAGTGCCAAGCACAATGCAAGTCTATAGAGTGATATTTCCTAGGATGCAGGCTTACACCTACACATACTGCTCTGTAGTTAACTAATCTGTTAGACGAATATTTACTGGACACCGATATATGCCAAGCACTATGCTAGGTATTGAGGGTACAGCATGAACAAAATTAAGTAGACAATAAACAAACAAAAACCTAAGTATGTAGAAATATGAACAGACCAATCACAAGCACTGAAATTGAAACTGTGATTAAAAATCTTCCAACACACAAAAGCCCAGGACCAGATGGCTTCATAGGCAAGTTCTATCAAACATTTAGAGAAGAGCTAACACCTATCCTTCTCAAACTCTTCCAGAATATAGCAGGAGGAGGAACACTCCCAAACTCATTCTACGAGGCCACCATCACCCTGATACCAAAACCAGACAAAGATGTCACGAAGAAAGAAAACTACAGGCCAATATCACTGATGAACATAGATGCAAAAATCCTCAACAAAATACTAGCAAACAGAATCCTACAGCACATTAAAAGGATCATACACCATGATCAAGTGGGGTTTATTCCAGGAATGCAAGGATTCTTCAATATATGCAAATCAATCAATGTGATACACCATATTAACAAATTAAAGGAGAAAAACCACATGATCACCTCAACAGATGCAGACAAAGCGTTCAACAAAATTCAACACCCATTTATGATAAAAACTCTCCAGAAAGTAGGCACAGAGGGAACTTTCCTCAACATAATAAAGGCCATATATGACAAACCCACAGCCAACATCGTCCTCAATGGTGAAAAACTGAAACCATTTCCTCTAAGATCAGGAACAAGACAAGGTTGCCCACTCTTACCACTACTATTGAACATAGTTTTGGAAGTTCTAGCCACAGCAATCAGAGAAGAAAAAGAAATAAAAGAATCCAAATTGGAAAAGAAGAAGTCAAACTGTCACTGTTTGCAGATGACATGATACTATACATAGAGAATCCTAAAGATGCTACCAGAAAACTACTAGAGCTAATCAATAAATTTGGTAAAGTATCAGGATACAAAACTAATGCACAGAAATCTCTTGCATTCCTATACACTAATGATGAAAAATCTGAAAGTGAAATTAAGAAAACACTCCCATTTACCATTGCAACAAAAAGAATAAAATATCTAGGAATAAACCTACTTAAGGAGACAAAAGACCTGTATGCAGAAAATTATAAGACACTGATGAAAGAAATTAAAGATGATACAAATAGATGGAGAGATATACCATGTTCTTGGATTGCAAGAATCAACATTGTGAAAATGACTCTACTACCCAAAGCAATCTACAGATTCAATGCAATCCCTATCAAACTACCACTGGCATTTTTCACAGAACTACAACAAAAAATTTCACAATTTGTATGGAAACACAAAAGACCCCGAATAGCCAAAGCAATCTTGAGAAAGAAAAATGGAGCTGGAGGAATCAGGCTCCCTGTCTTCAGGCTATACTACAAAGCTACAGTAATCAAGACAGTATTGTACTGGCACAGAAACAGAAATATAGATCAATGGAACAGGATAGAAAGCCCAGAGATAAACCCATGGACCTATGGTCACCTTATCTTTGATAAAGGAGGCAAGAATATACAGTGGAGAAAAGACAGCCTCTTCAATAAGTGGTGCTGGGAAAACTGGACAGCTACATGTAAAAGAATGAAATTAGAACACTCCCTAACACCATACACAAAAATAAACTCAAAATGGATTGAAGACCTAAATGTAAGGCCAGACACTATCAAACTCTTAGAGGAAAACATAGGCAGAACACTCTATGACATAAATCACAGCAAGATCCTTTTTGACCCAGCTCCTAGGGAAATGGAAATAAAAACAAAAATAAACAAATGGGACCTAATGAAACTTCAAAGCTTTTGCACAGCAAAGGAAACCATAAACAAGACCAAAAGACAACCCTCAGAATGGGAGAAAATATTTGCAAACGAAGAAACTGACAAAGGATTAATCTCCAAAATTTACAAGCAGCTCATGCAGCTCAATATCAAAAAAACAAACAACCCAATCCAAAAATGGGCAGAAGACCTAAACAGATATTTCTCCGAAGAAGATATACAGATTGCCAACAAACACATGAAAGAGTGCTCAACATCATTAATCATTAGAGAAATGCAAATCAAAACTACAATGAGATATCATCTCACACCGGTCAGAATGGCCATCATCAAAAAATCTAGAAACAATAAATGCTGGAGAAGGTGGGGAGAAAAGGGAACCCTCTTGCACTGTTGGTGGGAATGTAAATTGATACAGCCACTATGGAGAACAGTATGGAGGGTCCTTAAAAAACTAAAAACAGAACTACCGTACGACCCAGCAATCCCACTACTGGGCATATACCCTGAGAAAACCATAATTCAAAAAGAGTCATGTACCACAATGTTCATTGCAGCTCTATTTACAATAGCCAGGACATGGAAGCAACCTAAGTGTCCATCGACAGATGAATGGATAAAGAAGATGTGGCACATATATACAATGGAATATTACTCAGCCATAAAAAGAAATGAAATTGAGTTATTTGTAGTGAGGTGGATGGACCTAGAGTCTGTCATACAGAGTGAAGTCAGAAAGAGAAAAACAAATACCGTATGCTAACACCTATATATGGAATCTAAAAAAAAAAAAAAAGGTCATGAAGAACCTAGGGGCAAGATGGGAATAAAGACACAGACCTACTAGAGAATGGACTTGAGGACATGGGGAGGGGGAAGGGTAAGCTGGGACAAAGTAAGAGAGTGGTATGGACATATATACACTACCAAACGTAAAATAGCTAGCTAGCGGGAAGCAGCCGCATAGCACAGGGAGATCAGCTCGGTGCTTTGTGACCACCTAGAGGGGTGGCGTAGGGAGGGTGGGAGGGAGGGAGACGCAAGAGGGAAGAGATATGGGGACATATGTATATGTATAACTGATTCAGTTTGTTATAAAGCAGAAACTAACACACCATTGTAAAGCAATTATACTCTAATAACTATGTTTAAAAAGAACAAAAAAACAAAAAAAAAACCCTAAGTATGCTATGTCAGATGATAAGTGCAAAGTTGAAATGAGAAAGGCAGGGGATGGGGAATGCTGGGGCAGAGAAGAGGGAAGAGGCAGGTTTGCCATTTTATAGGTGATTAGAAAAGACTTCTCTAATAGGGTGACACGTAAGTCGAGACTGAAGGAAGCACTGCAGTTAACAATATGGATCTGAGGAAAGAGTGAACAGCAAGTGTAAAGGTCCTGAGGCAGGAGCATGCTGGGTATGTTTTAGGAGTAGTAAGGAGGACAGTGTGGCTGAGTAGAGTAGATAGGGGAGAATGGTAGGAGATGAGGTCAGAGAAGAAGGTCCAGACCATGGGCATCACTATAGGAAGAACTCTGGTTTTCACTTAGTGTGAGAGAGGAGGTCATTAGAGGCTTATGATATGTGACATAATCTAACTGCCCTATGACCAGGTAGAGTAGGAAGAAGCTAATAATTGTGTTATGGCCAATAGGAATTTAGGAGACTACTATAAAAATCTAGGTGACAGATGATGCAGCTTGGACCATGATGTTAGTGCTAGAGGTGAAGGGAAGTGGTTAGATTCTGGATGTAATCTGAGGGTAGAGAAAATTGGATTTGGTAATGGATTGTAATGTGGGTTATGAAAAAAAAGAGTCGGGGGGAGGGGCAAGATGGCGGAAGAGTAAGACGCGGAGATCACCTTCCTCCCCACAGATACATGAGAAATACATCTACACGTGGAACTGCTCCTACAGAACACCCACTGAACGCTGGCAGAAGACGTCAGACCTCCCAAAAGGCAAGAAAATCCCCACGTACTTGGGTAGGGCAAAAGAAAAAAGAAATAACAGAGACAAAAGAATAGGGACGGGACCTGCACCAGTGGGAGGGAGCTGTGAAGGAGGAAAGGTTTCCACACACTAGGAAGCCCCTTCGTGGGCAGAGACTGCGGGTAGCAGAGGGGGGAAGCTTCGGAGCCACGGAGGAGAGCGCAGCCACAGTGGTGCGGAGGGCAAAGCGGAGATTCCCGCACAGAGGAGCGGTGCCGACTAGCACTCACCAGCCCGAGAGGCTTGTCTGCTCACCCGCCGGGGCGGGCGGGGCCTGGGAGCTGGGGCTCGGGCTTCGGTGCTAGCCGGGAGGGAGTCCGGGAAAAAGACTGCAGCTGCCAAAGAGGCAAGAGAATTTTTCTTGCCTCTTTGTTTCGCGGCGCGCAAGGAGAGGGGACTCAGAGCGCCGCCTAAACGAGCTCCAGAGACGGGCGCGAGCCGCGGCTATCAGCGCGGATCCCACAGCAACAGGGACGCAGAGGGAAAAACGGAGAGATTCCCGCACAGAGGCTCGGCGCCGAGCAGCACTCACCAGCCCGAGAGGCTTGTCTGCTCACCCGCCGGGGCGGGCGGGGGCTGGGAGCTGAGGCGCGGGCTTCGGTCGGATCCCAGGGAGAGGACTGGGGTTGGCTGCGTGAACACAGCCTGAAGGGTCTAGCGCACCACAACTAGCCGGGAGGGTGCACGAGAAAAAGTCTGCAGCTGCCGAAGAGGCGGGAGAATTTTTCTTGCCTCTTTGTTTCGCGGCGTGCAAGGAGAGGGGATTCAGAGCGCCACTTAAACGAACTCCAGAGACGGGCGCGAGCCGCGGCTATCAGCGCGGACCCCAGAGACGGGCATGAGACGCTAAGGCTGCTGCTGCCGCCACCAAACAGCCTGTGGGCGAGCACAGGTCATTCTCCACACCGCCCCTCCCGGGAGCCTGTGCAGCCCGCCACGGCCAGGCTCCCGTAATCCGGGGACAACTTCCCCGGGAGAGCGCACGGCGCGCCTCAGGCTGCTGCAACGTCACGCCGGCTTCTGCCGCCGCAGGCTCGCCCCGCCTCCTCCGTACCGCTCCCTCCCCTCGGCCTGACTGAGCCAGAGCCCCCGAATCAGCTGCTCCTTTAACCCCGTTCTGTCTGGGCGGGGAACAGACGCCCTCAGGCGACCTACACGCAGAGGCGGGTCCAAATCCAAAGCTGAACCCCGGGAGCTGTACGAACAAAGAAGAGAAAGGGAAATCTCTCCCAGCAGCCTCAGAAGCAGCGGATTAAAGCTCCACAAACAACTTGATGTGCCTGCATCTGTTGAATACCTGAATAGACAACGAATCATCCCAAATTTAGGAGATGGACTTTGGGAGCAGGATATATTAACTTTTCCCCTTTTCCTTTTTTTTTGTGAGTGTAGATGTGTATGCTTCTGGGTGAGATTTTGTCTGTATAGCTTTGCTCTCACCGTTAGTCCTAGGGTTAGGTCCGTCCGTTTTTTTTTTTTTTTTTTTTTTTTGGCTTAAAAATTTTTTTTTTCCCTAATAAATGTTTTCTTAATAATTTTTTCCTTATTTTCTATTTTTAAAAAAATTTTTAATAAGTTTTTTCATATTTTTTATTTTAAAAAATTAAAAAAAATTTTTTTTAATAAATTTTTTCTAAATAATTTTTTTCTTATTTTTAGTATAAAAAATTAATAAATCTATTTTTAAAAATTAAAAAAAATTTTTTTTTCTTAATAAATTTACTCTTAATAATTTTTTTTCTTATTTTTTATTATAATTGCTTTATTTTATTTTATTTTATCCTCTTTTTTTCTTTCTTTCCATTTTTTCTCCCTTTTATTCTGAGCCGTGTGGATGAAAGGCTCTTGGTGCTCCAGCCAGGCATCAGGGCTGTGCCTCTGAGGTGGGAGAGCCAACTTCAGGACACTGGTCCACAAGAGACCTCCCAGCTCCACGTAATACCAAACGGCGAAAATCTCTCACAGATCTCCATCTCAACATCAAGACCCAGCTTCACTCAACGACCAGCAAGCTACAGTGCTGGACACCCTATGCCAAACAACTAGCAAGACAGGAACACAGCCCCATCCATTAACAGAGAGGCTGCCTAAAATCATAATAAGGCCACAGACACCCCAAAACACACCACCAGACGTGGACGAACCCACCAGAAAGACAACATCCAGCCTCATCCACCAGAACACAGGCACTAGTTCCCTCCACCAGGAAACCTACACAACCCACTGAACCAACCTTAGCCACTGGGGACAGATACCAAAAACAACGGGAACTACAAACCTGCAGCCTGTGAAAAGGAGACCCCAAACACAGTAAGATAAGCAAAATGAGAAGACAGAAAAACACACAGCAGATGAAGGAGCAGGGTCAAAACACACCAGACCTAACAAATGAAGAGGAAATAGGTAGTCTACCTGAAAAAGAATTCAGAATAATGATAGTAAGGATGATCCAAAGTCTTGGAAATAGAATAGACAAAATGCAAGAAACATTTAACAAGGACGTAGAAGAACTAAAGAGGAACCAAGAAACGATGACAAGCACAATAAATGAAATTAAAAATACTCTAGATGGGATCAATAGCAGAATAACTGAGGCAGAAGAACGGATAAGTGACCTGGAAGATAAAATGGTGGAAATAACTACTGCAGACCAGAATAAAGAAAAAAGAATGAAAAGAACTGAGGACAGTCTCAGAGACCTCTGGGACAACATTAAACGCACCAACATTCGAATTATAGGGGTCCCAGAAGAAGAAGAGAAAAAGAAAGGGACTGAGAAAATATTTGAAGAGATTATAGTTGAAAACTTCCCTAATATGGGAAAGGAAATAGTTAATCAAGTCCTGGAAGCACAGAGAGTCCCATACAGGATAAATCCAAGGAGAAACACACCAAGACACATATTAATCAAACTATCAAAAATTAAATATAAAGAAAACATATTAAAAGCAGCAAGGGAAAAACAACAGATAACACACAAGGGCATCCCCATAAGGTTAACAGCTGATCTTTCAGCAGAAACTCTGCAAGCCAGAAGGGAGTGGCAGGATATACTTAAAGTGATGAAGGAGAAAAACCTACAACCAAGATTACTCTACCCAGCAAGGATCTCATTCAGATTTGATGGAGAAATTAAAACCTTTACAGACAAGCAAAAGCTGAGAGAGTTCAGCACCACCAAACCAGCTTTACAACAAATGCTAAAGGAACTTCTCTAGGCAAGAAACACAAGAGAAGGAAAACACCTACAATAACAAACCCAAAACATTTAAGAAAATGGGAATAGGAACATACATATCGATAATTACCTTAAATGTAAATGGATTAAATGCTCCCACCAAAAGACACAGACTGGCTGAATGGATACAAAAACAAGACCCATATATATGCTGTCTACAAGAGACCCACTTCAGACCTAGAGACACATACAGACTGAAAGTGAGGGGATGGAAAAAGATATTCCATGCAAATGGAAATCAAAAGAAAGCTGGAGTAGCAATTCTCATATCAGACAAAATAGACTTTAAAATAAAGACAATTACAAGAGACAAAGACGGACACTATATAATGATCAAGGGATCGATCCAAGAGGAAGGTATAACAATTGTAAATATTTATGCACCCAACATAGGAGCACCTCAATACATAAGGCAAATACTAACAGCCATAAAAGGGGAAATCGACAGTAACACAATCATAGTAGGCGACTTTAACACCCCACTTTCACCAATGGACAGATCATCCAAAATGAAAATAAATAAGGAAACACAAGCTTTAAATGATACATTAAACAAGATGGACTTAATTGATATTTATAGGACATTCCACCCAAAAACAACAGAATACACATTTTTCTCAAGTGCTCATGGAACATTCTCCAGGATAGATCATATCTTGGGTCACAAATCAAGCCTTGGTAAATTTAAGAAAATTGAAATCGTATCAAGTATCTTTTCTGACCACAACGCTATGAGACTAGATATCAATTACAGGAAAAGATCTGTAAAAAATACAAACACATGGAGGCTACACAATACACTACTTAATAACGAAGTGATCACTGAAGAAATCAAAGGGGAAATCAAAAAATACCTAGAAACAAATGACAATGGAGACACGACGATCCAAAACCTATGGGATGCAGCAAAAGCAGTTCTAAGAGGGAAGTTTATAGCAATACAAGCCTACCTCAAGAAACAGGAAACATCTCGAATAAACAACCTAACCTTGCACCTAAAGCAATTAGAGAAAGAAGAACAAAAAACCCCCAAAGCTAGCAGAAGGAAAGAAATCATAAAGATCAGATCAGAAATAAATGAAAAAGAAATGAAGGAAACAATAGCAAAAATCAATGAAACTAAAAGGTGGTTCTTTGAGAAGATAAACAAAATTGATAAACCATTAGCCAGACTCATCAAGAGAAAAAAGGAGAAGACTCAAATTAATAGAATTAGAAATGAAAAAGGAGAAGTAACCACTGACACTGCAGAAATACAAACGATCATAAGAGATTACTACAAGCAACTCTATGCTAATAAAATGGACAACCTGGAAGAAATGGACAGATTCTTAGAAATGCACAACCTGCCGAGACTGAACCAGGAAGAAATAGAAAATATGAACAGACCAATCACAAGCACTGAAATTGAAACTGTGATTAAAAATCTTCCAACACACAAAAGCCCAGGACCAGATGGCTTCACAGGCGAATTCTATCAAACATTTAGAGAAGAGCTAACACCTATCCTTCTCAAACTCTTCCAAAATATTGCAGAGGGAGGAACACTCCCCAGCTCATTCTACGAGGCCACCATCACCCTGATACCAAAACCAGGCAAAGATGTCACAAAGAAAGAAAACTACAGGCCAATATCACTGATGAACATAGATGCAAAAATCCTCAACAAAATACTAGCAAACAGAATCCAACAGCACATTAAAAGGATCATACACCATGATCAAGTGGGGTTTATTCCAGGAATGCAAGGATTCTTCAATATACGCAAATCAATCAACGTGATACATCATATTAACAAATTGAAGGAGAAAAACCATATGATCATCTCAATAGATGCAGAGAAAGCTTTCGACAAAATTCAACACCCATTTATGATAAAAGTCCTGCAGAAAGTAGGCATAGAGGGAACGTTCCTCAACATAATAAAGGCCGTATATGACAAACCCACAGCCAACATTGTCCTCAATGGTGAAAAACTGAAACCATTTCCACTAAGATCAGGAACAAGACAAGGTTGCCCACTCTCACCACTATTATTCAACATAGTTTTGGAAGTGTTAGCCACAGCAATCAGAGACGAAAAAGAAATAAAAGGAATCCAAATCGGAAAAGAAGAAGTAAAGCTGTCACTGTTTGCAGATGACATGATACTATACATAGAGAATCCAAAAGATGCTACCAGAAAACTACTAGAGCTAATCAATGAATTTGGTAAAGTAGCAGGATACAAAATTAATGCACAGAAATCTCTTGCATTCCTGTATACTAATGATGAAAAATCTGAAAGTGAAATTAAGAAAACACTCCCGTTTACCATTGCAACAAAAAGAATAAAATACCTAGGAATAAACCTACCTAAGGAGACAAAAGACCTGTATGCAGAAAATTATAGGACACTGATGAAAGAAATTAAAGATGATACAAATAGATGGAGAGATATACCATGTTCTTGGATTGCAAGAATCAACATTGTGAAAATGACTCTACTACCCAAAGCAATCTACAGATTCAATGCAATCCCTATCAAACTACCACTGGCATTTTTCACAGAACTAGAACAAAAAATTTCACAATTTGTATGGAAACACAAAAGACCCCGAATAGCCAAAGCAATCTTGAGAACGAAAAATGGAGCTGGAGGAATCAGGCTCCCTGACTTCAGACTATATTACAAAGCTACAGTAATCAAGACAGTTTGGTACTGGCACAAAAACAGAAATATAGATCAATGGAACAGGATAGAAAGCCCAGAGATAAGCCCACGCACATATGGTCACCTTATCTTTGATAAAGGAGGCAAGCATATACAGTGGAGAAAAGACAGCCTCTTCAATAAGTGGTGCTGGGAAAATTGGACAGGTACATGTAAAAGTATGAAATTGGAACACTCCCTAACACCATACACAAAAATAAACTCAAAATGGATTAAAGACCTAAGTGTAAGGCCAGACACTATCAAACTCTTAGAGGAAAACATAGGCAGAACACTGTATGACATAAGTCACAGCAAGATCCTTTTTGACCCAGGTCCTAGAGAAATGGAAATAAAAACACAAATAAACAAATGGGACCTAATGAAACTTAAAAGCTTTTGCACAGCAAAGGAAACCATAAACAAGACCAAAAGACAACCCTCAGAATGGGAGAAAATATTTGCAAATGAAGCAACGGACAAAGGATTAATCTCCAAGATTTACAAGCAGCTCATGCAGCTCAATAACAAAAAAACAAACAACCCAATCCAAAAATGGGCAGAAGACGTAAATAGACATTTCTCCAAAGAAGAGATACAGATTGCCAACAGACACATGAAAGAATGCTCAACATCATTAATCATTAGAGAAATGCAAATCAAAACTACAATGAGGTATCATCTCACACCGGTCAGAATGGCCATCATCAAAAAATCTACAAACAATAAATGCTGGAGAGGGTGTGGAGAAAAGGGAACACTCTTGCACTGTTGGTGGGAATGTAAATTGATACAGCCACTATGGAGAACAGTATGGAGGTTCCTTAAAAAACTAAAAATAGAACTACCATATGACCCAGCAATCCCACTACTGGGCATATACCCTGAGAAAACCATAATTCAGAAAGAGTCATGTACCAAAATATTCATTGCAGCTCTGTTTACAATAGCCAGGACATGGAAGCAACCTAGGTGTCCATCATCGGATGAATGGATAAAGAAGATGTGGCACATATATACAATGGAATATTACTCAGCCATAAAAAGAAATGAAATGGAGGTGTTTGTAATGAGGTGGATGGAGTTAGAGTCTGTCATACAGAGTGAAGTAAGTCAGAAAGAGAAAAACAAATACAGTATGCTAACACATATATATGGAATCTAAGGGAAAAAAAAAAAAAAAAAAAAAAAGAGGTCATGAAGAACCTAGTGGCAAGATGGGAATAAAGACACAGACCTACTAGAGAATGGACTTGAGGATATGGGGAGGGGGAGGGGTGAGATGTGACAGGGTGAGAGAGTGTCATGGACATATATACACTACCAAATGTAAAATAGATAACCAGTGGGAAGCAGCCGCATAGCACAGGGAGATCAGCTCGGTGCTTTGTAACCACCTAGAGGGGTGGGATAGGGAGGGTGGGAGGGAGGGAGATTCAAGAGGGAAGAGATATGGCAACATATGTATATGTGTAACTGATTCACTTTGTTGTAAAGCAGAAGCTTGCACACCATTGTAAAGCAACTATACTTCAATAAAGATGTTAAAAAAAAAAAAAAAAAAGAAAAAAAAGAGTCAAGAATTTTTAACTCTCAAAGCTGATAGCCAATACTGAAAACGTAAGAAAAATAATTTTGATTTAATATTTTCTATTTTTATTAGCCTACCCACCTTAATTCAGCTCATAAAGTAAACGTTTAATCTGAACTAACAGACAAGTTCTAGATTCCATTCCATTAATAAGCTTTAGAGCTTTCAATTTAAAAAATTCAGTTGGTTGCACAGCCTCCTGAATTAGTTTTTTTTTTTTTAATTGAAGTATAGTTGATGTACAATATTATATGTTACAGGTATACAATATAGTGAGTCATAATTTTTAAAGGTTATACTCCATGTATAGGTATTATAAAATATTGGCTGAATTAGTTTTATAAAAAATATTGTAATTAATTTGCTAGGCATTAATACCTCGGTTCGATGGTAATTAAATAACTTAATATTGATACATATGTGTCAAATGCAATATAGTATTCAAAAAGGTATCCTGCTCAGTGATATTCAATTATATCCCACCAGGCCTTTTCCAACTGAACATACCACCCAAGACTGTACTCCACCCCATTATTCTGCCCCCCTATCTGGCTTTATTTTTGGTTCTGCTCCCCTACTAGAATAAGTCTCATGAGATCAGGGACCTTGTATATTTTTTTCACCATTATATCTCTGCTGCCTAGAGAGGGCACTTGGTAAACATGTGTTGAATCAATGAACCAATATTTACATACTTTTTACAGAGAGAACAGTAGTGAGCAGAGTACTCTGGGAATGCAGAGATGAGTAAAGCCTGGTCTGATAGAGTTTTCAATCGACACAGAGAAGCAGACACAAGAAACTAGCGATACCTAAAATAAGAGCTACAGCAAAGCTCAAGGAAAATGCCACAGAAACACACTGGAAGGAGAAATTAATTCCAGTCTTGGAGACTTCGCTAAAGAGGTGACATTGACCTAAGTTATAAAATTAAAGTATGACTTAGAAGGAAAAAAAGAAAAAGGCAATCCTAGAATACAGTAACAGCATGAGCAAGGAAAAAAAAATCAATTTCATTAAAGATTTTGAAAGTACTCCGTATACTTGGGGAGTAGAAAGCAGGGCTGGGAATGAACTGCATGAAGACATGTCCTGGGTGATGCAGCTAGGAAGTGACGCTGAGGCCCAGTGATGAGAGAGATTGTGGACCATAGGCTAAGGACATTTGGAAGGGCCTGAAATAAAATCCTAGAGAAGTTACATAGGTGCCATTTTTATTTACTATATTAAAGAGAAGACAAAGGCTGGTATGGGGGTATGAGGGGTTGTTTAATGGGTATAGAGTTTCAGTTTTACAAGATGGAAAGAGGCTTATTCTCTGGTTAAGATTCTGTACTCAAGGGTATATAAAGGGCACAGCAGAGAGCAGAAGATAAAAAGATTAAACAATGGATTAAGTGAAAGACTCATAAATGAGCTGATTAAAAATTGGAGAGCTGTCATTTATGTCCAAGATGTAGATATAAACAAAGACTTCGCTGCTTAGTGATGGGAAGCCATTATCCGTTGCTCTGACTTTCAAAGTGCAGTGTTGCACGAACTCGTGGTCCAGCATCTGTGCTGTCAGAATTAAGCCACTTGTGCTGTCTACGTGAAAATAATCTGTGCTGTTGTAAGTATTCTGGACAATTTGATAATGTACTATTTTATTGTCTTCTGAATCTGCATCGGTAGAGAGAGACAACTTGTGAAACAGCTGTCCCAGTGAGAGATGTTTCTGATAATATACAGCACAGTGCAACATCCCTGGCTCCCCTCCCCAACCGTGCTCTCAGGACATGGAAGCAAAATGTATGTCCTTCAAGCAGAAGGCTAGATGTTTATTTTCTGGGGAAACTGAAGAGCAGAGGAGAAAAAAATCTCCAGATATTGGCACCTGGGTTTTCCCCAGCAAAAAGGGCCTTCGCCACCAGACTACCTTACAAGTGAATTCATCATGACAACGATCTTTGTTCCCTATTCCCTAACACACAGCTTCCAAAGAACTTTTTATTCTTTCACTCTTAAAAATGAAGGGATAGCTAAAGATTACCAGACATCTGACAAATGTCTCCAACATGAAAGACTGAGCCCCCCAAAACAGAGAAAAAAAACCTGAAAGAGATAATGTAGAAAGGAAAAATTTCCAAAGCTCTCTAGTTAATGTTCTCAGAAGGATAAGACAAAATATAATACCCAGGAAAAAAAAGGACAAGATACTATGAAAGGGAAAATTAAAAACATGATAGCCAAAACACAAAACTCAACAGAGAAGCTACATGATAAATAACAAAGAAATTGCCCCATGAAGCATTACAAAAAGACAAAACAATAAAAAATAAGGGGAAAAGATAAAAACTTAGGTAAAAATCAATCAAGTATGCAAAATATTAGGTTGGCCAAAAAGTTCGTTTCTGTAACATCTTATGGAAAAACCCGAATGAACTTTTTGGCCAAGCCAATACAAGCACCAGTGAATGATTATGTAAACATGCCATTTACCACATTACCTACACAGGTCCCTCTTTATCAATTTTCCTCTTTCTTACTCAATATTGAGTATCTACTACATAAAAGACTATGGAATGATCACAACTTTTTAAAGGAAATAAGTCGATAATGGACTACAATTTGAATAGTTTATGTTAAAGGTCATAAAAGGATATTAAAAAAGAAAAGTATCATTTCTGGTCTGAGTGATTCTGCAGAACTGGTCTTTAAAGTTTGGTAAGACTTCAGAGCCCAGTGATGTTGAAAGAAGGGAAGCTACTCCAGGCAGAGGAAATGGGGTGAGCAGAAAGGGGCAGAACCTCACAAAGTTGAGAACACAGTAAGTAATCTGTATTGGCTGAAGCAGAAAGAATGTTTAGTAGGAGATAATTGTGGGCAGAGAGGCTGCTATGGTTATAGGGAACCACAGAGGGCTCCTGTTATTTAGGAGCTATGAAAATAATGCTGTAAAATTCTGAATGGAACAAGGATTATCTCCAGGTTGGATGTCACTGTGTGGTAGGGAACAGAGCACTGGACCAGGGAGTCAAAGAACCTGAGATTATACAGCAGGTCACTTCACCACTCTGGACCCCAGCTTCCTCAAATGCAAAACTGAGGTCAGAGATGATCTCTTAAAGTCTGAAATTCTGGTGGGAAACCACTGCAATTGCTCAAGCATCAGATTGGAGGGATCAGATAAACGGGGTGATGACAATAGGAACGGGAAGGTAGACAGAGAATAAAACCTTCAGACAAAAACCTTCCACAGAATATAATTAAGAAACATAGCTGTATCTGTGGATTAATTGTGCTAGAAACAGAAACACTGAAATTCAGAAGACTACCTGTAGACGATCAACGTGAACTTTGACTCCTCCAACCACTCCTTTCTTAAAAGCTGCCAGCATATCTAATATGGGATTGAATCGGCTACCTCTGAAAAATATAAACAGATAAACAAAATGTGCATATTAACAACAGAATGAGAAATTAATAATTTAGTACTAAGTACCCTATACATACGCAAAACACTCTGTCACACGCTGAGATGGATATAAAAATACAAGGAGGCCCTGCTTCCAAAGGGTTCACAGTGTTAATGGTGATGAGATGCATGCACCTCAACTCTTTCATCCACCTACCTTATATTGTCTTCCCGGATGAGAACAAGGAAAAGTGGATGTCCATGCATTTTCCAGTATTGCTTAATAAACTGCAGTGCATTCTATTAAAACATAAGAATGAGGCAGGATGTAATGGCACAGTATCTGAGCTGATCAGGATGCTTAACCATTAGTGGCAAAGAGCCAACAAAACTCTTCTATATCAAGATAATTCACAATCAAACCCTGGATAAGACAGACTACTTAGGGGTAGAAATGTTCTAATACATACAAGTTAAGCTAGAAACCATTTTGATTTTAAACTTCGTTCTTAAAAATAGTCAGATCACACATGTTTTAAGGCTGCACCCCACCCCCCTTTTTTTTGAGGCCTAATAAATACAGTTTGAGAATGGTCCCAGGGAAGGAAAATCAACCCAGGGTTATCATCCAGAAGATTAATTCTCACTCCACGTTACTGTAGATTTATATTACAGCAGGTAGAAGAGATTGGGGGTGAATCTATACAGACCATTGGAAACATGAAGAGTTCTTTATTTGACTCAATTTCTATTAACATTATCATCATCATCATCATCATCATCCCATCAAAGACATACATAACACTTCACTACGTGGCAGGCACTATTCTGAGGGCTTTGCATATATGAACTCCTAATCCTCAGGACAGCCCTATTCAGTTATACAGATGAGAAAACAGGGACACAGAGAAGTTAACTAACTTGCCCAAGATCACAGAGCTGGTAAACAGTAGAGTCAAGATTTTAACAAATGAAATCTGGCTCCAGACTTCATGCTCTGGGCCATGACCCTAAGCTTTTCTACTCTGCAAATGGAAAAGGGAGTGGAGGAGATTTTAACTGAGTGGGTATAATGAGTTAGGTGAGGTTTTACTTGAAATTCTTCATAAATAAAATCATTCTGGTAACTCAACTTTTGTTCAAAAAGGGATAAACTTACTGTCGTATGAACATGGTTTCCAAAACAGCTCCCCCTCTGCTTTTACAACTACAGTATATATCCTTTTGTTCCATTTGTAGAAGGTAGACAAGTAAAGTCATACAACTTTATATAAAACAGAATACATCTATTATTCTAATGCTGCAAGTAATTTAACTCCCCAAAGCTATGCAGATGTTGTTTTACTTTCATATTTGATACTGTATTAACCCAGTATCATAGACCCAGGAGCACTTAATTTAACAACATACGATAGAAATCACTAGAAACAAAGTCATCCCATTTCAATTAAAAGGTGTTCTGAAGCTACCTTTATGTCATCTATCAGCAGTAAAACATCTTGAGACATGTAGAAATCACTTAGGTCAAAGATGATAGGGTAACAAACCACAGTCTTTCCTAGAATGCGATAAATCTGTAAGGGATAAATTTTAAAAAAAAAAGAAAAAAAAAATTATATAAATAAATAAATAAAACAGACCAAAGGCAAAGGTACAGTACTACAAGTCCTAATAAAAATTAAAACTGATGTTTAATTCTGAATAAGCAAACAAAATAATCTTATAAAATCTACATAATATTAAGAAGGTACAGCTTCTTGATTGACTCAGTATGCTAATAAAGTAGTCCACCTCTACTATAAGGGAAAAAGCCTCCGTTTGAGTAAATACTACTATAATCAGGTATCTTACAAGGCTCAGAAATAATAGAGCAGTGAGATGCTTATCTATTTTTAGAAGAGTTCGTACTATCACACAAAACTAATTATTGATATTTACTTGTAGAAAATAATAATTCAGATAATTAGCCCAAGTATATGATGAAATGTGAGAACGGATGCATAGCAGGTCAAACATCATTCCTGTCTGTGGTATTACAATCTGAACACTGCTCTACAAGGAAATTTCATGAGCACCTTTGAAGTACCGAGGCAGCCAATGGGCCTATCTGGCCTTCCGCAGAGTCCTAATTTTTCATTGATCCCCAGATGGAAATAAGCCTGTAAGACAAAAATGTGTAAATCAGAGCCAGACAAAAATTCATGCTTTTCCTTTTTTGTCCCCTTTTCCCCCCTCGACTAATGCCCTGCTAATTTCTGATTTCTCCAGAGAAAAAGAGGCCAGGGAAACTTTATTCAATGGACTTGTAGGAAAACAAGCCAGCTAATGACATCAACTTAGATTTTGGGGCACTGGGAGATTTGAGAGCAAAACTTTTGCAGATCCATTTAGCAACATTCTAAAATTTGACATTGTTCTTACACTGTCATGTCATGAATTTATAACTTGCATGGCTCTATCTGATTCATACAAGCACACAGAGAAACAAATGCTTCCTCTGTGATAAAAATTTTGACTCTTTAAAGTTTTAAAAAACAGGGCCACATAACTTCTACCAGATTCCCACCTTCAAGTATTTCCCACCAACATGGAAATGCCTTTACTGATTTTTCCGATTACATGAATTTTATGAAAAATTTAATCCATATGCTACAAGTGAATGGTCCTGTTGCTCTCGTAACCCCTTAGGCAACAACTATTTCATTTTGGTATGTGTTAAAAGGAGTGTAATTTATTGTGTGATCCCTAAGAAACACCAGAAGCATAAGATAGGGTTACAGATTTTTAACAGTGCATAGATAAATACCCATATCACATACACACATATATGTATATATATTTACATAAATGGGTTCATATACTATATAATCTGGTGTTCCATTTCTTTAAACTTAATATTGTTTTTCTACAAAGTAAAAACAGATAAACTTGGAATGAACTAGGGGTTAATCAGTGCCAGAGCCGAGCACTTAATCCAATCAAGAAGTCTCCTTACCCTATTTAACATGGATCCCCTGATGAAGGTAGCTCCCAATTTTTTGTTATTTCAAAACTAATTCTGTAACCAACTTTGGACAGTATACTATTACTTCTGCAGGATAATTTCTTAGACTTGATGGATCAAAGAGAATATACATTCTCTTTCAAACATACTGCCAGGTTGGTCACCCTCCAGAAATAATGGACCAATTACATCGACATTAACTGTGCATAGGCCATTTTTGTCATTCTCTTGAGTCACAATGACATTTCATTTTAGTTTTAAACACCTGTATTCAAATATTTTGTGGTGGACCATTTTCCCATATATTTAATAGCTATTTGTATGTTCTATGCATTTTTCCTTTTTTCCCCTGTCTACTGGGCATTTGCCATTCTTCTTCATTTGTAAAAGATCTTGGTATGTTAAGAATATTACCGTTTTATCAAATATTTTACTCAATTTGCTCATCTTCAATGTTGTTATGAAATGTGAGAATGACTGCATAGTAATTCAAACATCACTTCAGCATTTGGTATTTCAATCTAAACATTTTTCTGCTAGGAAATTTCACAAGCACCTTTGATGTGCCAGTTGTTTATGCTACCTTCAACTATATTTAGTTAAATCTGCACTTCCTTAATTGCTTTTTGGCACTAGTGTTACTCTAAGAATGGACTTCCCCTCACAGCAGTTGTAAACTGTTCTATTTTTTTTTTTTTTAGTGATTTTATATCTAAATCATTAAAAAAATATTTAAATCTTTAATCTGTCTGGAATTTATTTTTGTATCTGATGAGAGGTAGAAATCTAACCTAATGGAAAATCAAACCAACTGTCTCTACACAATCTACTGATTATCATTTGAACTGATTTCAAATATCAACCTCAACGTATACAAAATTAATGTCATCACCAGAGCTCTCTGTTCATTCTGCCATGGTGCACACATGTATGTCAGAGTTAGCTCTGTCTCCTTCTCCTTCTGCATTGAATGTTCCTAGAAAATAGCACCCCCTGAGTTGGCACTGTGCCTAGCATACAACTGGTGCTCAGGAAATACTTGATGGATGAATGAGGGAGCAAGTGAATGTCCTCCTGAGCCACATGTGCTGTGCATATTAATTCTGGAACAGCAGTGGTTTTAGACAAAGTCCACTGGCTAGAAAAAGTACTCTATAAGCATTATATAGCATTGTTTAGCTACACTGAAACTACAGTGCACAGCACTAGATGCAGACCACTTTCCCTTAAATTAATATTTATGTCTAAACTACTTTAGATTTCTTCTTTTAGGCAAATGATTATATTAATCAACCATGCACAAGTTAAAATGTACTGATCTAGGTAGATTTAAAGGAAATCTTTAAATACTCCTCTATTACAGTAAAAGCATTTTCTTTAACTTTCTGAACCATGGTAGAGGTCTATGACAATTAAGTAATCAGATGCAGAATGTTCCCTGAATTCTAGGGTACAGATAATACCAACCCTACACATTCACACCATTTAATGCACTGAAACACATAGCAGGGACCAAACCACCTGGAAGTACAGAAATACTTCATTCTAGATCTGCACTGTATTCAGATCTCCCATGAGGCAAATCAAACCACAGCTACCACATTATGAAACATTAACCACACACAGTGAAAGCCTTGCCCTCAGCTGTCTGCCCTCACACCCTCTTCAGTGGGCTGAAGGAGGGTGCAACTTCTCAGAAGAGAATAAGCAGCCATTGGCATAAGAATATGTGTATTAACTAAGATTTGAGGGAAAATTTTCACTTTTAAAAGGTAGACTATAAGAAGCAGTGTAGTCAGCAGTATATCTTAGAGGGTGAATCCCAAAATGCAGCTAGCTTGAAACACAGAGGCTGTAGCCACAGAGAATTTTCCATCCTGACACGTGCACAGAGAAGCTGGGCTCCTGGTCACAAATCTGTCTTTTTAGCCACAACACACACCCAAATTGTAAATCATGCGTTAATGCCATTTTTAAAACAACAAAGTATAAAATAAGTCAGGACCTGTTATAAGTCTTCACTTTGTAACAGAATGCTTCCTACCACCTCTGTGACTCCTCAGCACCTTGTACTAACATCTATCATAGCACCGATCAAAGTGGATTGTCATTAACTATTTTTTCTGTCATCCCAACAGACCCAGAGGTCACCGACTGAGAACAGGGACAGAGTCATTTTATCTGTGTGCCCCACACAGTACTCTGCACAGAGCAGGTGTTACTCATGAATGAATGAATAAAATGCCACATTCAAGTTATTTGGAGCCATGTTGGTCTTTTAAATCTTGACTGAATGTTGTCTGGTAGAGTACAGATGCTACCAGAAAGAGGTGCTAATATACATTAGGCCTGAAGAAACAGATTCAGGTTAATTTGTTTTGAGAGCATGTTTGTCAAAGAATAATAACCTTTGTTACCATTCTCTGGAGCTTTCAGTGAGAGGCCATGAAAGTGTATCAGCAAATACAGCCTGCACCTGAATGATAAGTGCACAGTGTTACAAGCTTAGATTTTCTCCTCCTCTCCTTGCCTTGTGGATCCTTACTTCTCTCTTGGCCTCATTTAGCCTCTTCTACAATGAAATCTAGCTTTCCATCGTTTACTTCTTAGTGTGGTTTTAAAGTGTTACCTACTCCAGGGTTCCTTGCATTTTTAGCCATGTCTCTTTAATCGAGGGGGAGAAAAGAGCTCTAATTTGTTAAGGACTTTTGAAGAGCTGGTGCTCTGGGTGACCTAACACCCAGGTTCTGGTTTTGTTGCCAATGCATGAGGTCCAGTCTGATTAGCAACAACTCTGGGGCCTTGCATTTTCCCTGCAATGTGCACCTCACTTCTCTGAGCTTTTATTCTTTGTTGTAATATCAAGGTTTTAATCAAAAACATTTTTATCAACTTAACTGACTTAATCTTGATCACTTGAGAGAGACTATTCTAAACATTTCCACCAAACACTGCGGCCTTTGTTCCTGTACTGTTTTTAATGATTACCAAATAAAAACAGTGGTTTAAAAATAATTAGTGGCGATCAACAATTTCCCATCCCTAATGAGCAGTAATATTCCTAAACTCAGGTATATGCTGCAGGGCAGTGCATACAAAAGGCCTCAAAAGTCATCTTTTAATCCAATCCAATAGGTATGTAACTGCATCAAAGATAAATTCAGATGTCACTTTATAACTATTTTGAGACCCAGCAAACCAAAGAGGGTAGGAATTACTTCAGACTCCAAATAGTAAGGCAAGAGAAAAAGGGAAGTAGTTATTACCAATAATATTTAGGTGAGATTTCTTTGATAGTTAATAAAAGGGAAAATAAATCAAATGTAAAGGTTAATTTTATACACCACTACTAAAATTAAGGCTGATTTGTTATTTAAGTGGTCAGTCCAGGTTAGTAATAGACTTTAGCAAGGAGCAGAAATCAACAAGACCTATGAATATAATGCACACACAATGCAGTTGTGTTTCAGTAACAGTGTCTGATAAAGTGGGTCTCTCAGCTTAATCAGAAAAGACTTTGGATCAATGACCCTATCTTAGAATTGGATTTTTAAATATACTTCTTGACAATAAACTAAGTCTAATCATCATGCTCTAGTACCTACACAAAGGAGACAGTAAAGAAGCAGAATCACTTACTTTCACAAGCTCCTGCTGGGCCCAGATCTGAATGGGTTCTACCTGTTGAGGAGTTTGAGTCTGAATACCGTATGTGTTGAGGAAAACTTGAAGGCTAAAAAACACAGGGAAAAAAAAAGACATTTTCAATAATGCATTTATATGGACAATGGTGAAGGAGGAGGAGAAAAGGGGAAAGACTATGCTAGTTTGGAGCACATTATTCATTTGTTAATGTCAGCAATATGTCATCTGCACTGGAATCCAGAGCCCTCTTGGGTTCTTCACAAAGCATCAGCTGTGAGCTTTGGGGGCTGGCACAGAGGTAAGCACTAACTTGGGGGATCCCCATAATCTGTTTGCATTAATTTCTCAAAACTACACACCAGGCAACACTGGCACTGGTCACAGACTTTAATTAATATTAACACCAACTAAAACAAAATTATTTTTAAACATGAAAAGAATGTTATTCTGGCACTTAAAGTGACATTAGTGACATCCTTGAAACCCTGTGAAGGGGTCTATGAAGTTAATTTCTACCACCACACTCAATATTATAAGCCTAAAGCAATCAATCCCCTTCCCTCCCCCTCAAAAGAACACTCCACCCATCTGGATTTCATACCGTTGGCTTTCTGCTATGAGCGCTACATAAACAACCAAATCATTTTCCAGTGGGCCCTGTAATACAGAATAAGGGAGGGGGGAAACATTTTAAAAGATCTGATCATCATCAACTATAATGAGAATCAAGGACAATATTAACCATCTCTAAGCAGGTCATTAAGATGATGGACACCAGCTGGCTCTAAGCAGTTGCCTCTCTTTCCTTGCTCTCCACTGCCTACTAATCAATTTGATGGTGTAGACAGAGTAATGGAACACCAAGGAATGGAAAGCCATAAATCTCACCACTACCGGAGAGGCTAGCCTGTCAGGGCTATTTTGAATGATGCATAAGAGTAGTTTGGGGACCGAGAGTCATTTTCCATCATTTAACTATGAAGGGAAGAGTGGGAACTAAAAATAAAAACCTAACTTATGTATTCTCTAAAAAAATGACTGTGAGTTAAAACTGTTCATTTGACACAGTTCACCACATAACTTCACCACATAAAGTTATTCCCTTTCTTGTTAGCCAATTTTCCTTGGGCACCTGATACATCAAAATAGCTTTATTCTAATATATAGCTTCTACAGTAGAGAATGAACTACCCAATTGACTATATAATTACCACTGTGTTAGTTAAATACAAGCTGTTGGGCTTAATAGTTCTAATCAAACATAGTGTTGGATATTTGCTACTTTTTGTGTGTGTGGAAAAGATTCACTGTAGCATATATTATGCATTGCTAAAATGAATCCAATTTTGAGCTTGTATATAACTAATACAGAACATTAAGAAGTACCAATAAATTACAGTATTAGGAAGCTCTGAAAATTGTGATCAAATATAATTTCTTCATAGTAATGAATCCAACATTCCCAATAGTATGCTGTAAAACATTTGATTTACTGTCAGTCAGTTCCTCTCTATGGTATTCAATATGCCAGTAGAATTTATGTATGATAGAAGGCAAGAAACACCAGAATACATATATCAGCAGTAAATAACATACAGTCAAAGGATGGTTCCCAGAATCATCGTGAAAATGCCATTTCAGGCAGTCTTCAATGTGATTTAAATGAATATATAAGGAAAAATATGATGGAACAACCTCAGAAATAAATAGACATTAAAAATGCTATAAATTCTATTTTTATTTGATAAAGACTTTAAAAGTTGATGTTACTCAAAAGGATGAGAAAAAGTAATTATTCAGAGTCTCATCAAGATTTCTAACAAATGAAAACATTAAGCTTTATTTTTTTGGATGAAATCTCCCATTCATCAAAAGAAGTAACCTTAGAGTGGGCCATTATCTATAATCTTCAGGGCAATTAGAGTTTTTAAAATAAAAAGCAAGTGAATACATATACTAGAATGCAGATGTTATTCCACTAACAATAAATAAGGCAGCTTACAGATCCTAATTGGTAAATTGGTTTCTTCTTTTTGAATCACAGGTTTCTATTTGTATGACAGGGCACTTGGATCTAAAATGCCCACTACACATGTTGAATCATAGTGAGCATCTGATTAGGGGACTATTCGATGGTTGAAGAACTCTTTCATTTGAAAAGTCAGCATTTCGGAAAGTTCCAGTTCACAAACCATCTACCATAATGAGCTCAGGCCTTTAACCCCAGCCCAAGCGGGACGCTTCACCCCATTTCCACCCACAGAAAGAATTGTGCATGGCCAGTCCCACCCCAACAATTTTCTTCCTTTCACTGACAAAGTTGGAACTATCTTTTCTCTATTTTCATAATTTTCTTCAAATCACCAAAATTACTGTCTAAACCAATGAAGTCTCTCTGAAAACTGCCTAATAATAATTAATACCTTCTATTTCTGAATGGTATTTTCCTTAATAATATTATAATATTTTCTGCTTTTAGGTTCACAAAGTACACACGTGCACACGCACACACACACACACACACACACACATACTCAAGCCCAGTGTGGTACTAGTGCTCTCCATTTTATAAGCATGTATGCACTCATTCATTTGACCAATAGTTAAGACATACAAGAATCCACGCTAGACCCTGATATTACAAGATGAATACAACCCAGTGCCCATCCTTGAGTTTAGTCTATTGCAATAGATAGGTCAGTTTTCAAATGTGTTTATTATCACAGAAAAGTATCCCACTGATATCTTCCTTTGCCAGTATAGATCTACCTAGTTTAAAAAATAATGGCTGAAAGACATTACATTATATGGATGTGCCATAATTTATTCAAGGCGTGTTTAGTTTGATAACATTTAGGTGGTTTCCAATATTTCGGAGAATCCTGAGGATTCAGGGAGAACAAAGTGTCAAGTACAGTATTTGAAACATAGTAACAATGAAGGGCACTAATATTTCCTGCAGCTGTACTTACAGTTTTCACACCTATCCTAGGGCAGCTGCTTTCTCTTCCTTGTTGAGATTTGCTGTAACATCTATGTTGCCCTAGACCCCACTGGCTTCCACCACTCTAAGACATTAGGACCATCCACCATCCCATTTTTATGACTAGTTCTTCTCCAAATAATTCCAAACATCTTTTCAAAGAAATCCTCAGATGACTTACCACCTTCCCAGTTTTCCCTCCCTTTATTTCTCAAACATAGACTACCACTATTTCCTTACCTTCCTCGTCTCTGTTAGCTCTGTACTCTGCCATCTATCTTGCTTTGCCTTTGAGATGGAAGTCCTTACCCTTTAAGTCTTTGTTCTTCTATTCATCCCACTTCTCTTTCTCTCTCACCAAACTCATTCACTCTGGTATCTTTCATTATCACTTCTAAGCAGATGATTCCATACCTATATTTCTAGTCTTGAACTTTCTCTTGAGTTCTATCTAGTTCCCACATTTTTAACTGCTTTCTGGACATTTTCTTTTGGCTATTTTCAAAGTTAATAGGTCTAAAACTCAACTCCTTATCAACCCTACCTCTACCCCAAATAGACTCACTCTAGCTCAGAACCTCTGAACCATCTTTGACTCCTCTCTTTTACCCTCCATATCCAGTTTGTCACCAAAATCCTGTTAATCCTTCCTTCATAAAATACCTTGCTTGAATCTTCTTCTCATTTCATTTCTATAGCAACATTCAGGATTGAAAAGTAACAACAATAGCAACAATCACTTTACAGAACATTGTACATTCTGTGTGTGAGGAGGCACTGATCTAAGTGCTTTAACAAACCATTATCCCCATTTTACAGGTAACAAAAATGAGGCACAGAAAGTTTAAGTAACTAATCCAAGGTCATAAAGCTAGTAAATAGCAGAGCTAGAATTCAGATCCAGGCAGTCTGACTGCAGAGTCTGTGCTCATAATCACTCACTTACTCTGCCTCTCAAAGAGTGGAAAGAGGGCAAGTTTTAGAAGTGAAATACCCACAAAACAAGTTCCATTCTTGTCACTTCCTCTCCCATGATCCTGGTTATCTAATAGGAGCCTTAAACTTATCATGGACAAAACTGAACTACTGATTTCCATCCTTAAATTCACTCACCCTTAAAGTATGTCTTATCTCTCTTTTTTAAATTTTATTTTTTAATTGAAGTATAGTTGATTTACAATATTGTGTTAGTTTCAGGTATACCACAAAGTGATTCAGTTATACATATATATATATTTTTTCAGGTTACTTTCCATTATAGGTCTTTACAAGATATTGAATATAGTTCCCTGTGCTATACAGTAAATCTTTTTGCTTATCTATTTTATGTATAGTAGTTTGTATCTGTTAATCCCATACTCCTAATTTATCGCTCCACTCCCTCTTCCCCCTTTGGTAACCGTAAGTTTGTTTTCTGTCTGTGAGTCTACTTCTGTTTTGTATATAGAGTCATTTGTATTATTTTTTAGATTCCACATGTAAGTGGTATCATATAATATTTCTCTTTCTCTGTCTGACGTACGTCACTTAGTATGATATTCTCTAGGTCTATCCATGTTGCTGCAAATTGCAATATTTCAATCTATTTTTATGGCTGAGTAATATTCCATTGTATATATGTACCACATCTTCTTTATCCATTCATCTGTCGATGGACATTTAGGTTGCATCCATGTCTTGACTACTCTAAATAGTGCTGCAGTGAACACCGGGACACATGCATCTTTTCGAATTAGAATTCTTGTTTTTTCCAAAATATATACCCAGGAGTGGTATTGGCTGGATCATATGGTAACTCTATTTTTAGTGTTTTAAGGAACCTCCATACTGTTCTCCATACTGGCTGCACCAATTTACATTCCCACTGAGAGCGTAGGAGGGTTCCCTTTTCTCCACACCCTCTCCAGCATTTATTATTTGTAGACTTTTTGATGATGGTCGTTCTCTAATAATTAGTAAAGTTGAGCATCTTTTCATGTGCCTGTTGGCCACCTGTATATCTTCTTTGGAGAAATGTCTATTCAGGTCTTTTGCCCATTTTTTGGTTGGGCTGTTTGTATTTTTTTGGTATTGAGTTGTATCAGCTGTTTGTATATTTTGGAAATTAACCCCTTGTCGGCTGCATTGTTTGCAAATATTTTCTCGCATTCCATAGGTTGTCTTTTTGTTTTGTTGGTGCTTTCCTTTGCTGTGCAAAAGCTTTCAAGTTTGATTAGGTCCCATTTGTTTATTTTTGCTTTTATTTCTTTTGTTTTGTGAGACTGATTTAAGAAAATATTGCTATGATTTATGTCAGAGAATGTTTTGCGTATGTTCTCTCCTAGGAGTTTTATGGTGTAATGTTTTATATTTAGGTCTTTAAAACATTTTGAGTTTATTTTTTGTATTTGGTGTGAGGGAATGTTCTAATTTCATTGATTTACATGAGGCTGTCCAGCTTTCCCAACACCACTATTTCTTATCTCTTTAAGATGCCGTACTGTGCACTCATTTGATCTGGCCAAAAATGTGTAAGTTATCCTTGATTCCTCTTTCTCCTTCAAACCTCATAACAAGTAACCACTAAAACAAACAAAAAGACAACACTTATTGAACACTGTGTAGCCATATTATTTACTGATCAAAACACCCCTATTAGGTAGGTTACTACAATTATCCTCATTTACTAAGGAGAAAACTGAGGTGCAGAGTGGTTAAAAAACTTATCTAAACATCATATAGCTAGTAAGTGGCAAAGTAGGGTTCCAAATCTGGGCAATCTCATCTATCTCTTAAACATTACAGTGTACTGTCTGCCTCTCTAATGCACTGCTAACTCACCAATAAGTCCTACTGGCTCTACCTCCAAAGCACATCTCAAACACACCACTTTTCTCCAACTCCACTGCTACTACCACCCTACTCAAAGTCACCATGATCTTTCACTTGGTCAACTAACTGTTCTACCTACCTCAGTCTTACCCCACCATTCACACAGTCTATCCTGCAAACAGCAACAAGGATGGTTTTTTAAAAAAGTGTAAATCAGACCATGTCACCCCCCCCCAACATGCATACACACAGACACCCTGTTTAAAACTCTCCACTGTCTTCCTATTGCCCACAGAATAAGAACCAAACTGTTTACCACAGCCTACAAGTCCCTACATAATCAAGCTCCAGCCTACCTCTTCTTTCTCATTCTCCCTCCTCTCCTTCACCATGTTTTAGCCACACTGGGTTCTCTCCACTGAAAATGACAACTGTGTTCCTATCTCAGGGCCTCTGTACTTACTGCACTCTTGCTTGGAATGTTTTCCCTTCAGATTGTTGCATGAGGCCCTCTTGTTACACAGGTCTCAACCATCATCACTTCCTTAGAAAGGCCTTCATCTTCTACCGTGGCCAGCCCCCCTCTATTACTTTACCTTATTTTGTCTACTTCACAGTACTTGTCATCTCCAGAAATTATTTGATATTATTTACTTATATATTCACCGTTATTCATACCCACCAGAAAACAATTCCCTGAGGACAAGCACCTTGATCTATCTTGTCTATTGCCTAGAAGAATGCCTGGCACACGGTACGTGCTTACTGTCTGATGAATGACTGCCTAGGCAAGTTTCTCTATGTTCTTCTGTGCTTATCTATAAAATGAGAATACTGCTATTTAGGAGGCCTAACACATAGGCAGAGGATCAAACAAAAGAGGGCCTATAAAAATATTTACAAACTTTGATCTGCTAAACAAATGATATTTATACTATTCTTTGTTATGTGACTATATTAATTAACCTCTCTAAGCCTCAGTTTCTTCATTGGTAAACTGGGATAATAAAAGTGTCTACTTTATAGGGTTATGAGGATAATACATAACATATATAAGCATTTAACACAGTGTCTGGCATATACTCTTTTTTTTCAATATAATACACATGCTTTTTTTATTGATGTATAGTTGATGTATAATATTATGTAAATTACAGGTGTACAATATAGTGTTTCACAATTTTTAACGGTTATACTCCATTTACAGTAATGATAAAATATTTGGCAAATACTCTTAAGTGTTTAAAAAGCATTAGCCCTTTTATCAATCCAGTAACATGACTACAATCCTGGATCACTGTTACAGGCTTTCTGGACTTTCTGCTTCACACTTGCCTTTGCCCATCTTCTGTACTTCATGGTTAGGGAAATTTTCTTGTATCAGTGATTTTCACAAAGGAGGTGGTGAAAAAATATTTGTTGAATGAATGAAGAAATGGGAGGAAGGGTGGGCAGGTGAGTAACAGGCATATTTTTGTCATGTTTAGGATATCACTTTTATACTCCAAAACCAGTGTTTCCCAAATAAAGCCCCAACTTCCTGAGGACCTTTACAACTTCACTTCTACCTGCAGTTCCCTGTTTGTCTTAGAACACTCCACTAAAAAAATAAAAAGCAGTTCATCATGTCCATCTCAAGTTTCTGTCCTCTGTCCTACACTTGGACTGTTCCTTCTGTTTCTTTCTGCTTATCCAGTTCCTGGCCCACTCTTTCAACCTAGTCTCCTCCATAAAGTCCCCCAAACATCAGGATGCCAAGACGTCTCTGTCTCTATCAGCAAGAGCAGGTGCTGTCTGCATGAGTCACTTGCCATCTCTCTGCCAGGGCTTTTTTCATGCTTATGAGTGGTCTGTATAATTACAGAGTGCACCCTTGACGGATGCCTCATGCTCTTTTCTCACTTAGCATGTACACAGCACCTTATACCAAAAGAAGGCAGTTGGCACTCATTCGGTGGTCTGGAGGAAAAATATTTTTTTAAAGTATTGTTACATTTTTATTAGCAATATACAAATCTTCCCTTGAGCATAAAGGACAAATATCTGCAAATATAAACAAGATATTTTTAACAAAGGGAAAGAATCATAACTAAATGTATACATATTTTTATAAGCTATTAAGGATTGTACAAGTCATTTTAACTACATGATTCAGGACCAACAACCTGTAGTTGAAAATATTCCGATTTAAAACTTTCATTTCTATAAATGAAAAAAGTCAGATTGGGTTTTTTAACAGTTTTTTAAATTGAGATAAAAAACCACATAACATAAAATTTACTATCTTAATCATTTTTAAGTGAACAGTGGAAGAGAAACTTTTATAGCCTAACTTGCTGGTGAGCTGGGCACTACCTGTATTAATATTCCACCCCATCTTGCTCAAAATTTAAAACTATGGTAATTAAAACACTGCATGTACATCTGTCTAGATTCTAGTTTTCAAATTACCCAAATCAGGTCAAAGTAACAAGGCTAGGAGATTTTCAGCTGGGAGCTATAAATAAAACAGTATAATACAACTTTCAAAGGGTATACAGAGAAATTTAAATGTGAATGTACCCTAATGGTTTTCCTTCCCCCTGTTCTTTTTTCAATTTAATTTTAATAGACAATTAATTCATATGGTTCAAAAAATTTTAAATTATGAAAAAGTTTTCAGTGAAGTTTCTCTCCTACCTGTGGCCGATGCATCCACCCCACCACCTACCAATCAGGCAATTACTATGATTACTTATGCCCCTTTCCAGAGTTTCCTTTTGCCTATAAAAGCAAACAAGAATCTATAATCTTACTTTCTCATATTTTAGACAAAAGGTAGCATACTATCAGCACTTTTTCCCACTTAATCATATATCATATATTAGTACACAGAACATGCCCTCATATTTTGTTTTAACTGCTTAGTATAACCTTATTTTGTATATGAACCATACTTATTAATGTCATCTTTTCACATCTTTTATCATCTAAGGCTAGTCAACCTTTTGCAACTGAAATCTCTGAACATGGTTATAGTTAAATCGTGGAACCATTAAACATCAGGTTTTAATTTTGCTTATAAGAGTAGAACAACCACTCAACCGAAAACACTCAGAGGCATTACTACCACTGGATTATGTGGGGGCACTAGAAGATTGTTATAAGAAAAGATCAGTAAGATGGGATTTTGGGAAAGGGCAGTGGGAAGCATGTGAGTCTTTTCTAGGAGAATGGCACACAGAAAGATGTATAGATTCTGTTCATTTATAACTTATTCATGGAAATAACATGACAGCCTAGTAATAAGATTTATATTATTATTTTATTGATTACATTGGTTTTGTTGTCCAGTTTAGAATGTCAAGGAATTAATATATCTCAAGAGTCTGCCATATGTACTGTCACAAAAACTCCCATTTTTAAAGATCAGGAAACTGAAGTGAAGAGTGGTGAAATAATTTGTCAAAGGTCGGTGGTACCAAACCAGCTTTACAACAAATGCTAAAGGAACTTCTCTAGGCAAGAAACACAAGAGAAGGAAAACACCTACAATAACAAACCCAAAACATTTAAGAAAATGGGAATAGGAACATACATATCGATAATTACCTTAAATGTAAATGGATTAAATGCTCCCACCAAAAGACACAGACTGGCTGAATGGATACAAAAACAAGACCCATATATATGCTGTCTACAAGAGACCCACTTCAGACCTAGAGACACATACAGACTGAAAGTGAGGGGATGGAAAAAGATATTCCATGCAAATGGAAATCAAAAGAAAGCTGGAGTAGCAATTCTCAGATCAGACAAAATAGACTTTAAAATAAAGACTATTACAAGAGACAAAGAAGGACACTATATAATGATCAAGGGATCGATCCAAGAGGAAGGTAAAACAATTGTAAATATTTATGCACCCAACATAGGAGCACCTCAATACATAAGGCAAATACTAACAGCCATAAAAGGGGAAATCGACAGTAACACAATCATAGTAGGGGACTTTAACACCCCACTTTCACCAATGGACAGATCAGCCAAAATGAAAATAAATAAGGAAACACAAGCTTTAAATGATACATTAAACAAGATGGACTTAATTGATATTTATAGGACATTCCACCCAAAAACAACAGAATACACATTTTTCTCAAGTGCTCATGGAACATTCTCCAGGATAGATCATATCTTGGGTCACAAATCAAGCCTTGGTAAATTTAAAAAAATTGAAATCGTATCAAGTATCTTTTCCGACCACAACGCTATGAGACTAGATATCAATTACAGGAAAAGATCTGTAAAAAATACAAACACATGGAGGCTACACAATACACTACTTAATAACGAAGTGATCACTGAAGAAATCAAAGGGGAAATCAAAAAATACCTAGAAACAAATGACAATGGAGACACGACGCCCCAAAACCTATGGGATGCAGCAAAAGCAGTTCTAAGAGGGAAGTTTATAGCAATACAAGCCTACATCAAGAAACAGGAAACATCTCGAATAAACAACCTAACCTTGCACCTAAAGCAATTAGAGAAAGAAGAACAAAAAAACCCCAAAGCTAGCAGAAGGAAAGAAATCATAAAGATCAGATCAGAAATAAATGAAAAAGAAATGAAGGAAACAATAGCAAAAATCAATGAAACTAAAAGCTGGTTCTTTGAGAAGATAAACAAAATTGATAAACCATTAGCCAGACTCATCAAGAGAAAAAAGGAGAAGACTCAAATTAATAGAATTAGAAATGAAAAAGGAGAAGTAACCACTGACACTGCAGAAATACAAACGATCATAAGAGATTACTACAAGCAACTCTATGCTAATAAAATGGACAACCTGGAAGAAATGGACAGATTCTTAGAAATGCACAACCTGCCGAGACTGAACCAGGAAGAAATAGAAAATATGAACAGACCAATCACAAGCACTGAAATTGAAACTGTGATTAAAAATCTTCCAACACACAAAAGCCCAGGACCAGATGGCTTCACAGGCGAATTCTATCAAACATTTAGAGAAGAGCTAACACCTATCCTTCTCAAACTCTTCCAAAATATTGCAGAGGGAGGAACACTCCCCAACTCATTCTACGAGGCCACCATCACCCTGATACCAAAACCAGACAAAGATGTCACAAAGAAAGAAAACTACAGGCCAATATCACTGATGAACATAGACGCAAAAATCCTCAACAAAATACTAGCAAACAGAATCCAACAGCACATTAAAAGGATTATACACCATGATCAAGTGGGGTTTATTCCAGGAATGCAAGGATTCTTCAATATACGCAAATCAATCAACGTGATACATCATATTAACACATTGAAGGAGAAAAACCATATGATCATCTCAATAGATGCAGAGAAAGCTTTCGACAAAATTCAACACCCATTTATGATAAAAGCCCTGCAGAAAGTAGGCATAGAGGGAACTTTCCTCAACATAATAAAGGCCATATATGACAAACCCACAGCCAACATTGTCCTCAATGGTGAAAAACTGAAACCATTTCCACTAAGATCAGGAACAAGACAAGGTTGCCCACTCTCACCACTATTATTCAACATAGTTTTGGAAGTGTTAGCCACAGCAATCAGAGAAGAAAAAGAAATAAAAGGAATCCAAATTGGAAAAGAAGAAGTAAAGCTGTCACTGTTTGCAGATGACATGATACTATACATAGAGAATCCTAAAGATGCTACCAGAAAACTACTAGAGTTAATCAATGAATTTGGTAAAGTAGCAGGATACAAAATTAATGCACAGAAATCTCTTGCATTTCTATACACTAATGACAAAAAATCTGAAAGTGAAATTAAGAAAACACTCCCGTTTACCATTGCAACAAAAAGAATAATATCTAGGAATAAACCTACCTAAGGAGACAAAAGACCTGTATGCAGAAAATTATAGGACACTGATGAAAGAAATTAAAGATGATACAAATAGATGGAGAGATATACCATGTTCTTGGATTGGAAGAATCAACATTGTGAAAATGACTCTGCTACCCAAAGCAATCTACAGATTCAATGCAATCCCTATCAAACTACCACTGGCATTTTTCACAGAACTAGAACAAAAAATTTCACAATTTGTATGGAAACACAAAAGACCCCGAATAGCCAAAGCAATCTTGAGAATGAAAAATGGGGCTGGAGGAATCAGGCTCCCTGACTTCAGACTATATTACAAAACTACAGTAATCAAGACAGTTTGGTACTGGCACAAAAACAGAAATATAGATCAATGGAACAGGATAGAAAGCCCAGAGATAAACCCACGCACCTATGGTCACCTTATCTTTGATAAAGGAGGCAAGCATATACAGTGGAGAAAAGACAGCCTCTTCAATAAGTGGTGCTGGGAAAATTGGACAGGTACATGTAAAAGGATGAAATTAGAACACTCCCTGACACCATACACAAAAATAAACTCAAAATGGATTAAAGACCTAAGTGTAAGGCCAGACACTATCAAACTCTTAGAGGAAAACATAGGCAGAACACTCTATGACATAAATCACAGCAAGATCCTTTTTGACCCAGCTCCTAGAGAAATGGAAATAAAAACACAAACAAATGGGACCTAATGAAACTTAAAAGCTTTTGCACAGCAAAGGAAACCATAAACAAGACCAAAAGACAACCCTCAGAATGGGAGAAAATATTTGCAAATGAAGCAACTGACAAAGGATTAATCTCCAAGATTTACAAGCAGCTCATGCAGCTCAATAACAAAAAAACAAACAACCCAATCCAAAAATGGGCAGGAGACCTAAATAGACGTTTCTCCAAAGAAGATATACAGATTGCCAACAGACACATGAAAGAATGCTCAACATCATTAATCATTAGAGAAATGCAAATCAAAACTACAATGAGGTGTCATCTCACACCGGTCAGAATGGCCATCATCAAAAAATCTAGAAACAATAAATGCTGGAGAGGGTGTGGAGAAAAGGGAACACTCTTGCACTGTTGGTGGGAATGTACATTGATACAGCCACTATGGAGAACAGTATAGAGGTTCCTTAAAAAACTAAAAATAGAACTACCATACGACCCAGCAATCCCACTACTGGGCATATACCCTGAGAAAACCATAATTCAGAAAGAGTCATGTACCAAAATATTCATTGCAGCTCTGTTTACAATAGCCAGGACATGGAAGCAACCTAGGTGTCCATCATCGGATGAATGGATAAAGAAGATGTGGCACATATATACAATGGAATATTACTCAGCCATAAAAAGAAATGAAATGGAGGTATTTGTAATGAGGTGGATGGAGTTAGAGTCTGTCATACAGAGTGAAGTAAGTCAGAAAGAGAAAAACAAATACAGTATGCTAACACATATATATGGAATCTAAGGAAAAAAAAAAAAAAGGTCATGAAGAACCTAGTGGCAAGACGGGAATAAAGACACAGACCTACTAGAGAATGGACTTGAGGATATGGGGAGGGGGAGGGGGAGGGGTGAGATGTGACAGGGTGAGAGAGTGTCATGGACATATATACACTACCAAATGTAAAATAGATAGCTAGTGGGAAGCAGCCACATAGCACAGGGAGATCAGCTTGGTGCTTTGTGACCACCTAGAGGGGTGGGATAGGGAGGGTGGGAGGGAGGGAGATGCAAGAGGGAAGAGATATGGGAACACATGTATATGTATAACTGATTCACTTTGTTATAAAGCAGAAACTAACACACCATTGTAAAGCAATTATACTTCAATAAAGATGTTTAAAAATAAAAACCAATTTGAGAGGGCAAACCCAGAGCAATCACAAAAAAAAAAAAAAAAAAAAAAAAAGGTCGGTGGTAGAACTTAAACCTGACTGCAGATATGTCTAAGTCTAAAGTCAATATGGTGCCTGTCATGGTATATATTGCATGAATTATGTGCTGCTTGCTGCTGTGGTTTGTATTAGTTCAGGTTCTCCAGAGAAACAGGGTGCGTGTGTGTGTGCGTGCGTGTGTGTGTGTGCATGCGTCCACGCACGCATGCGCACACATGTGTGTTTGTGAATGTATAAAGAGAAGAAAGAGATTTACTATAAAGAACTGACTCAGGCAATTACGAAGTCTGGCAAGTCCCACAATCTGCAGGGTGAGTAGGCGAGCTGGAGACCCAGGAGAGCTGATGGTGTAGCTCTAGTCCAAAGGCCAAGAGGCTCAAGACCCAGTTCTAGTCCAAAGGCAGGAAAAAAGCCAATATCCCAGTTTGAAGGCCATCAGGCAGGGAGAATCCTCTCTTACTTGGGGGAGGGTCAGCCTGTTTGTTCTACTCAGGCCCCCTGGGATGAGGCCCACCCACATTAGGGAGGGCAATCTGATCTGCTCACTCTACTGATCTGAATGTTAATCTCATCCAGAAACATCTTAACCCTCATCCAGAATAATGTTTGACCACATATTTGGGCACTCCATGTCCCAGCCAGGTTGACACATAAAATTAACCAACACACAGTTGTAGGAATGTATTACAGTCACAGGGAGCAGAGTGGTGAGCAAAAAGCCTTTGTGTTCTACCAACAGTCACTCTTCATTCACTTGACATCAGGTCTGAAGAAAACTCAACTCCAAGTGGTGTCTACAAAACACCTATTTTCTTATCTCCGTTTTGATAGAATATATTTCTTAAATTCTTGGCAATTAAATTTAAAAATTACCTCTTCTGGGCTTCCCTGGTGGTGCAGTGGTTGAGAGTCTACCTGCCAATGCAGGGGACACGGGTTCGAGCCCTGGTCTGGGAAGATCCCACGTGCCGTGGACCAACTGGGCCCATGACCCACAATTACTGAGCCTGCGCGTCTGGAGCCTGTGCTCCGCAACAAGAGAGGCCGCGATAGTGAGGGGCCCGCGCACTGCGATGAAGAGTGGCCCCTGCTTGCCGCAACTAGAGAGAGCCCTCACGCAGAAACGAAGACCCAACACAGCCATAGATAAATAAATAAATAAATAATTTTTAAAAAAATTGCCTCTTTTATTAAATAATGAATACAGTATGTAAAACTCATAATTCTTATTTTTGCAACATTGTATTAAGCTCTGGTCTAAGGCGCTTTATTTTTAATATGCCCTATGCTGCATAAAATAATCTACTCTGGCTGGCTTGAATAGGTCTTTTACTGAAAGAAGGACACAGGAGGAGGGAGAGAAGGAAAGAAAAAAAGAAGCCAACAAATAAACGGGTCAAACCCCACCCAAGGCTGGTCTTGCCTCAAGGGTAGTGCATTGAAACATTCTCTGCCTCTGCTTCTGGGGCCTTATAGAAACTCATTTATGCTCATTAGCCTTCATCAGTAGGTCCTGCCAACATCCAGCATTTTTTCATTACACTCTTTTTTCAGCAAAACCTCATTAGCTGAAGAAACCAGGCAGATGCTTTATACATCTCAATTCCAACTGGAGACACCATATCCACAGTATTTTTCCTGCAAGAGCCAAGTAGCAGGCTACAGCAGTTTGAACACAGGCACATCCTGACTGGAACACACTGGCATCTTATTCTGACATTTCCAACCAAGCCAAAGCAGCTACTTGGAGAAAATGAATAGGGATGCAGAGGAAAGGTAAGTGGAAATACCAACAACAGCATGGTTAAAAAGATAAACTTGGCTTAAGAGTAGAGAAGGCCAGGGAGAAAATGGCCCTTTAGGATCCCTGTATTTATACATTGCATTAGTGATTATACAAGCTTTCTATTTAAGAGGAAAACAAATGAATTTTAAAAAGTATTCCCAGACCTCAGACACATAGTTTCAAATGCCTGAATGAATAACTCGGGCAATGGTTTTTGAGAGCAGTCCTTTCAATGACTGCAATTATCATGGAAGAGAATACTAATCATCCTTTTGTCACAACAAATTGATTTGTTAAACTGTTTTTACTCCTGTCTAAGCACATGCTGTAACTGGATGTTTCTATATTTTTATCTTAAAGAAATGACTGTGCTAAAGGTCTTGTCTATTTCCTGGAAATGATGCTAAAATGACTATATGGGCCCACGTGGAGAAACCCTGACTCATGGTGTTCACATAGATTTAATCATAACCAGCAGGAAGAACAAATGATGAGAAACTTATAAAAACACAACAGAGTGGTCAACATAGGGAAAGACTGGTAAAATGAGGGTGAGATAGGGGAGGTACAGGCAGAAGAAGGGGAGTATAGGTTCCAAAAATCTAGCCATTTCCCTCTCAGGGTTTCCATGTCATTTCAAAAGACCTCAGGTGTTGGGTTACCACCAATGAAAGGTCTCCAATGGTAGACAAATGGAAACCAGCTATTTAGAATCATGGGGGAAAAGGAAGCAAGTTATAGCAAGACAACTTGTTTTTGGTTTTTCTCCTGTGGATGCCTACATTGACTAGATCATTTCTCTGGTGTCTGAGTTGAAATGCCAGAGGTAGAAGGGGCCATTTTTATCATCTGGGAGTAGGTAATAAAAAAAGGTGTGAGGGAGTCCATGAGAGGACTCCACTTCAGCCAGCGCAGCACAACTTTTAAACTATTTTTTTATGCTGAAATTCTGCCTAAGATTTTGTCTGAAAAATGGGTTTCCTTGATAAAAATCAGTAACCCACTTGATGGATGAGGAGACTGAGGTACAGGCAAGGGAAATGGTCCAGGTCCTGAGCAAGTTAGTGGCAGACCCAGAAACAGAACCCAGGTCTCTGGACTAACTTGATCTAGTGTTCTCTCTACCAAGTCAGGCTGCCTCATCTTACCAGCTAGACAGTAAACTTTTCAGTACACTAGAGAATTGCCAAGTGCACGACTCCACCTATGAGTGGAAATGAATGGAAAGGGCACATGTACAGAAGAGAGGTACTTCTTCCTAAGAAGAGAGGCTTTGAAGGGGGAAAAGTATAAAAACCTGTGCTACTTTCTCTTTCAGCACTAGATGCTCTTCTCAAGAACAAAAAGACTGGGCTAATTAAACAGTGCAAGGGAGAACCTGTGGTAAGATTTATAGCTGCTGGGTTAGAGACCGAACAGTTACAGAGGAACACAGCAAGCTCTAGAATCCAACGAGCTTTTAACTATATAGAGCCATGTTCACTGGTTGAGGCCAAATTGTTTCTAGTGTAGATTCTCACTGGGGACCTGACTGCGGAGGACACACGCTACCATCGCTCTTAGCAGAGTAAACCTAAATGTCTTCCATATTGATGAGATCACAATTCAACAAATCTGTGTACTAGAAATGCTCAGGGTTTGTTCACCTGTTAATTCATCCAAACATCATGGTAGGCACCAGGGATGGCAGAAAGATAGATGAAATGTTATTCCTATTCTTCAGGAACTCAGCATAGAACGGAGAAGACAAACTATATATGGAGTTCAGTAGGATAGTAAATACAATGCTATTAACCGGTGGGTGCTTTGAGGGCAAGGGAGGGAGCATCTAATTTAGTCTCAGAGAATTGAGGAGGACTTCATAGAAAAAGGTATATGAGCTGTAAGAATAAAAAGGATAAACGTAAAGGATGATATGAGAGAGTAACTGGAGCTAGGGCTACTTTAGATTAATGGTCAGAAAATAATTCTCCTGGGGGGTGTCATTAAATCTGAGACTGAATTCAGTATCAAGAAGGAACAAGATCTGGTAACAAACACTCAGGCAGAAGGAATAGCAAAGGCCCTGAGAAGAAAAGACTTGAAGGGTTTGAGGAACTAAGAGGAGACCAGTGTATGTGGAGCATAACAGGCAAGCAAAAGAATAAGAGGTGAGGGTGGAGTTAAGGCCCAAAAGGGCCTTCTAAGGTAACAAGGCATTTGGCTTTCATCTAAGTGGAACGAAAAGCTACTTTTTAAAAGGGTTTCAAACAAGGAAAGACTCAATGTAATTTACATTTTTAGAACAATAGTAATAAATACATATATAGTACCTACTATAGGCCAGGTTCTGCCCAAGCATTTTATATATATTAACTTATAATGGCTGCTATACAGACATGGTTTGCAGAAGGCAGGGTGGACACAAGGAGATTCATTGAGCGCTGCAGTTGAGCGATGATAGTGGTTGGAATGAAGAAGGAGCAAGTGAAAAGATTTCAGGAATATTTAGGAAATAGAACTGACATGACTGGATTGGGAAGGGGAGAAGTAGTGACATAGGTATGGAGGAATCAAAGATTACTTCTATGCTTTTACAAAGTTTAAAGGAGAAGGGAGTATTCAATGGTACTGAGTATCTTTGAGGACAAACAGACTAAAATAAGAAAAAAGATCAATGGATTTATCAATTAGGAGGTCAGGAGTAACCTTCTGCATGTGTTTTAGTAGGTCGGTGGTATAAGCAGTCAGATTGCACAGGGTAAGGAGTGACTGGAAGCTGAAGAAATGGAGATGGTGCAAATATTTTTCTAAGATGTTTGAAAGGGAAGGAAAGAAGGGAACGTGACAGGGGGCACACTTGAGGAATTTTTTTCTTTCTTTCTTTCTTTTTTTTAAGGTCAGGGACAATTAAACATCTCTATAGATTGAGAAGGAGAAGTATGTAGAGGGAAAGAGGTTGACATATAGAAGAAAGAATGGATATCAAAATAGAACAGGATAAAGGTGGAGGGAAAAAAGTTGGGTGAGTTAATGCCTGGGATTCAAAAGAAAAGATCCATTCATTATTAGAGGTATCTCAGCATGTACTAGAATACATTAATCTAGTTTTTTCTTATTCAAGTATAGCTGATTTACAATATTATATTAGTTTCAGGTTTATAACACAGTGATTCAAAATTTTAATAGATTATACTGCATTTAAAGTTATTATAAAATATTGGCTATATTCCCTGTGCTGTACAATATATCCTTATAGCTTATTTATTTTATACATAGTAGTTTGTAGCTCTTAATCTCCTAACCTCCATTAGCCTAGTTTTAACCTTTATTTTTACAGACACTTCTGAGAACTTAAAACTCTATCTCCCACTTTCAACAATTTTGACCCAGTGCAAGGAAGGGCTCATGCTCTGCTACATAGGATTACTCATTCTTCACTGCCACCTTTAACTCGTATTCTTGTGCTAACTTTATTAGTTTCTTCAGTCTCTGATTAATGATAGAAGAGTCATAATCGGTGTTCATTTATCTGACCGTGCCACAGTGTCCCTTTTGCTCTCCAAACCACACACTCCCACAACGGAAGACGTTTTAAATAAGATTGAGGAAATAATAAGGTGCTCACAAAAATAATTAAGAACAATAAAATATGAAGATTTTCTCATGAAAATTCATAAAATTTATGAAATTATACAAAATTGTATGCATTATATGAATATGGCCTTCTCCTAAGCCACTGAAAGTGATTTTCAAAAGATATATTTATTAGGCATTATATTCTGACATTTCTAATTTAACATTCTTAAGAAGTATGGGATACAACAGGATAATGTAATCTGAGAAAATGCAACAGACAGTTAAGTTGTATCTATGCCAAATCAAAACTATCAATACAGGGCTAATTTTTAAAGTGCAACTATTGATACTTTCCAAATTAAAAAAAAGCCACTTGTCCAAATTAAAACAGTGGCTTGCATGTGTATAGGGACAGTCTTAATCGAAGACATACAAAGAGATAAGAGAAATTTAACAGGTCAAATACTCAAAATTTAATTTTTTCTAAATTGAATATAATCTAAAAAATATATTCAAATGGCTCCTTACTTAATGAGGCTAATCCTTCCCTTACATTCTTTGCAATTCTTCAAAATTCAAATCTTAACTTATCTTCTGCAAAACAGCCCAACTATAGTGTTTAATCAATAGACATTATAAAAGTTTATACAAGTATTTTAATATATAATGATTATTAATAAGGTCAAACTGAGTACTAAAAAAACAAAAATAAATGAAAAACTTTCCAACGTAGGAGGAAACAAAGGAATGACAGAAACTAAATAGTGGTTTCACATTCCTACTGGTAAGTGACTGGTTGATAAATGATTATTTGTTGGCCTAGCTATAGAAGCACTATGCTAGTTGTTGTGTGGAAGCTGCAATAATGAAAGATACGCTGCTTAAGACTGTCTACCTTAGTCATAATTAAGGGACAATGAGGACACAGGAAAATAACATTAATATTATAAGCCCCACTGGCAATGATTCTTCACTTAAGCAAACTTTAGTCAGGCTCCTGAACCTCCTTGTAGGCTCATCTGTGTGCTTCCTTGTAAAATTCAGTTTTAGCAAGAATCCTGCTTAGTCAGTTTAACCAGAACCCTCACCATCAATATCTATTTGTTCAGCCTCTGTATCTGTTCAGATTCCTCATCCTCTACCATCCCCCAAGTGATATCTGATCACCCTGGCCTGTCTTAAGCAAAGAATCCTGTTGGTTGGTTTAGCCAGAATCCCCCTTACCTGTGATATTTCCTCTTAGTAATTTTTCATCCACTGACCACCACCCTGCTCCTTGGCTATAAATTCCCTCTTGCCCATGCTATATTTGGAGTTGAGTCCAATCTCTCTTCCCCACTGTAAAATCCCACTGCAGTGGTCCGTATACCTATTGTGATGGTCCTGAATAGTCTGCCTTATCATTTTTAATAAGTGTCACTGAATAGTATTTTCTTTAATACCATGCAGTAAATATGCATTTTCACCATGGTGTATATGGCTCACCAGGCCACACTTCAGGACACCTGGGTTCCAGCATTGGATATGTACCTGTGTGACCTTGGACATGTCACTTCTCTTTGAATCTCAGTTTCCTGCTCTATAAAATGAGGGAATTAAACAAGATGCTCTTGATAATCTTAATAGTCTCTTAATATACTTTTAATATTCTACCATGTATGTGAGGTACAGGTAATAAACATAATGGCATGGCAAATAATTTTGAACTTTATCAGTGAAACAAGAAGGAATCAACTCCTCTCTACAGAGCTATGGGTAGTTTTATGGTTTATATAGACACATTTGATTAAAAAATAAAACATTCCCAAATCTAGGCTAAGGTCTATAACAATACATTTGGATCAAGTGTGTCTTAGGGAAGGAAAGTTTCTAGAAAGTGATTTTCATTTTTATGTAAGTGTGAAAAATTGTTTTATCTTATCTCTTGCCTAATTTTCTTTAGCTAATGAACACTATGGAATATAAAATATTTCATTTAGGAACAGATAAGTAAGTAGAGACCTTTTAATGAAAAGCTATTTAGCCACAACAGCAGTTTTAAAAACACTATAATGCAGTATACATTAAATCTTAAACGGCTCTTATTAGGATAAACTTCTAGAATAGAAATTATTACATTAAAGGGTATTACATTATATGGTACAGGAAACTCGATATAGCCATATATTACATTATATGATACAGGAAACTTGACATAGCCAAATAAAGAAACATCATATAGACATTTAAAACAACATTTTATATAAATAATATGAAAAATAACTATGAGAGTATAAATAAGTGTTAGCGAGTGCAAAACTGAATATCCAGTAAGACTATGCATAATAAGAAAGCCTATGCATAGTAATAGCCAAAATGTTGAAAATATAATGTTTTTCTCCAGACTGTTTAGGATTTTTCTCATTCTCATTATGAGAAAGTAATATTATTTATAAAATAAGTTATGTGGAATAAAATAAAAATAGCAATAATATTTATTTAGGTCTTACAATGTCAGACATTTTGTTAAGAGCTTTACATACACTATTACCACTTAATTACAGACAACCACCATGAGTTATGAAGTATTATCCCTATTTAATAGATGAAGAAAGTGAGGCATAGAGAGATTAATTAAACTGTCCAAGGTCACTGAGTTAGTAAGTAGAAGAAATGGGTTTTATATAAGCTAGGCCTGTATGATGCAAAGCCACTATACTATACCACCTTCTTAAAAATAAAAATTACATATATATCTCATATTCTTTAATTTTCAGGAAAATAATTTGTACAAAATTTTATGCAACTGTATTTTCAGAAAACAAAGTATGAAACCCCATTTTCTTCATTAATTTGAAAAATGAGAGACCAACAAGTGTATATGTTTTTAGCTCAGATGTGTATAAATATGTACATGATTTAGTAAATACGTACTGACTTTCATCCTAAATTTAGAAACTTTGCAGCTTGGAAAATAAGCTTTTATGACTAAGAAGCATTCCTTTCATATTGACCTCTTCTCCAAAGACTGTCAAAGTAGATCAATCCATTTTTTAAAATTTATTTATTTATTTATTTATTTATTTATGGCTGTGTTGGGTCTTCGTTTCTGTGCGAGGGCTTTCTCTAGTTGTGGCAAGCGGGGGCCACTCTTCATCGCGGTGCGCGGGCCTCTCACTATCGCGGCCTCTCTTGTTGCGGAGCACAGGCTCCAGACGCGCAGGCTCAGTCGTTGTGGCTCATGGGCCCAGCTGCTCCGCGGCATGTGGGATCTTCCCAGACCAGGGCTCGAACCCCTGTCCCCTGCATTGGCAGGCAGATTCTCAACCACTGCGCCACCAGGGAAGCCCAGATCAATCCATTTTAATTGGCACAGTAAATGTGCTAGTTTACTTCTCAGATTCAAAGCTTGGGTATCACTGAAAATGATAAATGTGAAACTGAATTCTCTCAAGGGTGCTTCAACACACATGATCTGCTCTATCATGATGATTATGCCATAAACGTAAAATATTGCTTCAAGTAGCTGACCAAAAATACTCATATTTTATTCAGTACAATGGCAGAAACACCTGGAACTCTCTAAGGACCTTGTGAGAGAACACTGCTCCTGGCTGTCAGGGAGTAGGGCTCCCAAAGCCCAGTCCTCCGGCTGACAGCTCCTCATAATATGGATCATTAAATAAGAGAGGGTTAGAATAGAAATAAAGGATAGGTTTCTCTTCAAAGATCAATAGACCTTTAAAAAGTTTTCGTAGATTCAAAAATAAGAAAAAAAAAAGGGAAATAGGGAAGTCCCAGGTAAATTCATAAATTTATTTATATTTATGAATAAACAGGATTCTGTTCTCAGTGTAAAATGCCAGGAATATAAGTGGGCTCAGTGTGTTGAATCAGAACAGGGGCACAAATTGAGACTTGCAGTAGATTCATTAAAACAATACTAGATCATAATATTCCTTGTACATCTTTATTTTGGACAATAAACCTTGTTTTCTTGCTTGGGTCTATTTTTCTTCTTTTACATTTCAGCCATGAATATAAGAAGTCTTCATCTTGTAGATGAAATATTTCATAATATCTCACGCCTATTATTGGAACTTTTAATTTTAACAAGTTCAGTGGGTTAATTAGCATAACACGTCTCTGGTGGCGCAGTGGTTAAGAATCCGCCTGCCAATGCAGGGGACACGGGTTCGATCCCTGGTCCGGGAAGATCCCACATGCCGCGGAGCAACTAAGCCCGTGAGCCACAACTACTGAGCCTGCGCTCTAGAGCCCGCAAGCCACAGCTACTGAAGCCCGTGCATTTAGAGCCCGTGCATTTAGAGCCCGTGCTCTGCAACAACAGAAGCCACCACAATGAGAAGTCCACGCACCGCAATGAAGAGTAGCCCCTGCTCACTGCCCGCGCGCAGCAACGAAGACCCAATGCAGCCAAAAAAAAAAAAAAGAATGATGCTATTATATTTGTTTAAGCTCATTTTTTCTTTTTTTTTCTTTTTTTTACTTCAAATTTAACTTTTCTAAGTTCTGGATGTTTTTGACCAAGTATTTAATTTTCATTGGCTCTGGTATAAATACTAGTTGATAGGAGACTTTCATTTCCCTTAAAGACTGCAGACAGTATTCCTGAAGAGAACCTTTGTGTAGCTGTGGCATAGGCAGGCTAGACTTTCAGAAGCATTTCTGATGCCTTGACTATTTTATTCTGTTTCATTATGATAAACATAAGAACTTCTGTTCAGCACTCAAATTCATTCCCATGCTTGTAGATAAATTTGGCTTTTTGGTCCCACACAAGCACTTTCTTTCTTTGTCAAGCTAATGAAGTAGAGTTTTTTTAATCCTTTAAGTAGAAATTATGTCTCAAACTGGTTACACTATTTCAGAGCATTAGAATGAACAAATAAAACTGAGCTTCATGCAAAATTTCCCTAAATCACCTAAGGCTAATAAACCTTTAAAAACTGTGAACAGATCTGAAACAAGAATATAAAAAAGGGAAGCAGGTATAAATCCATATTCTAGGAGTGCTATATAACAAATCTACTAAATTAGGAGAGGTTTATAACCTGTCTTGGACTGCAGCAAACTCACTTCCTGAACAGATGGTCTCCCACCATTTAATCACTCTTTTAACTCCCTACAATCTGGCTTTTGGGCACACTATCTACTAAAATCACTCAAAGGTTACCTGTAACCCAGATCATGGAAGCCAGCAACAAAAGTGCTAGAAGGAGATTCACGAATCAAACTCAGCAAAATAATTTTATAGATTAGAAAACTACAGTCCATAAATGTTAGGAGATCTTCCTCAGATTACACGAGGGGTGAACAATGCAAGGTCAAAACACCAGCACTTGAGTTTCTGCCAATGCTGTGCTGTTCTCCCTTGCCAACTAGGTAGTCAGCTTTCTTGAACCACTGTCTCACAGTTAACATTTTTCACACTTTCAAGCCAATGACACTGTTTTACCTTCTTGCTGGATTCTTCTGTCCTGCCCTTCCTTGAACATCCCTTTACCCCACCATCTGCATTACCTGTACCCTGACAAAGAACTAAGCCTTAAGCCTAGCTTTCCAAAATTGTCTGCTCTCATCATTTCAATTCCCATCATGAGCCATGTGCAATAGCAACACGACTTTGTAACTTTTCTTTTCATTAACTGCTGGGTACCTCAATTAACTACCATGTCTGCATTGAAACTATCAAAATGCAAATAATAATAGCTAACATGTATTGAGTGCTTAACTATAAACTAGGGGCTGCTCTAAGCTCTTTACCTATATTAACTCATTTAAATCTTTAACAAATCTATGAGGTATTATTCTGATTTCACATGTGAGGAAACTAAGGCACAGAGAGTTTAATCAACTTGCCCAAACTTGGATTCAAACCCATGCAATGTGCCTCCAGAGGCTGTGCTCTTAATTGTTTTGCTAGGCAGAATGTCTATATGAAATCTCTACTATTTATATTCTTGAATACTAAAATAGCATTTTCATATCAGAGTGTTTTTACCTGTGACTTTTCCGTTTTTATTAGAATGGCTTATTTATGTAAAAATTCTGTTGCATTCAATATCTATTTCAAGAAACAAGTTCAGTTTTTTGCAAATTGCTTTAAAAATGAAGAAAAGAAATCCAATTCCTGGCTGGTCTTATTCTATTGCCTGTTAAATGTGATAGTTTCAGATAGAATCCTGCAAACATTTAAAAAGATATTAAGTTTGTTTTCCTATTAAACCAGGAATCTTCTGTATGTTGATTAGTATAACACACATTTCAAAATAAAGTCCATTTGCTACAGAACTCCAAAAGCCCCCAGTTGCTACAAAAGGATGTCCTTTTTAGGGTCAACTTATCCCCAGTGGAAAACCATAATGCAGAACACAGTGAATCCGTGAAATGGACATAGTAGGCTGCTTACAGTTTCTTCCAAATATGAATGAGTAGCCAAGGCTCAAAACAAACAGTCTCCAAGTGACCTATCTCACATTAACATGGCAGAGGCTCTGCAGTGTGAACAGTCTAAGTCTCAACCACAGATAACCAGCAGGTAGTCAGCACCAGAATTACCTAGGCAACAGAAAATGATGGGCCCCCTAACAGGAACAAGTTAGGGTGAAAGAAGAAGGGGAGTAAACACTCAAATAAAGAATCTTGCTAGCCTCTGGAAAGTGTCTTCCTTTGGATAAGGAAGAAGGAACTCCCTAATAAAATTACTAACTGTTAGACTGGTGGACTTGGTCTCATCCCAGTGCTAACAGGGAAGGAGAAAGTAACAGTTAGACCCTTTTAACATTACAAATGTTATATATAATGTATCCCAGCATACATTTTGTACTGATGTAGCATCTTTCCACTTAATTTTTCAGATCATTTCCACAGGCCTCTCAGTCTCCTAAGGCACAGGTGAAACTATTTTTCTGTGATGTGATATTGAGCCAGGCTGTCCAGGAAGCAAAATATTTCCTCTGTTAACTCCTTCATACCATTATGAAAATCATTGCTTCCATGCCTGACATCCCTTCCTCCTTTTCTTCTTCAGTTAACATCTTCATATTGGTTCTGCCACTTGACAACTGTGTGACCTTGGAAAAATTACCAAACCTCTCTGAGACTTGCATTATCTATCTGTAAAGTGGGTATAATAATATTTATTTCAGAAAAGTGTTAAAATCAGAAATAATACATATAAAACAGTTCGTACAATGCCTATAATCATCAGAAGCACAATCAATAGCGGTTTTCTATTTTCCTCACTTCCTTTCTCTAGCCCTGTCAAATACCAAACTAGACTGATAGAAGGCAAAAAAGAATAAGACACATTCCCTACTCTGAGTACCCCTGCCAGAGAGGCAGGCATGTAAACCAACAACTACAATAGCATGACAAGTGTTACAACATGGTGTATGCAAAGGGTTATAGAAAAGCAGCCTTCTAAACCCATAAGACTTGTTTTCAGGAAGTGATTTATAGGATGATTAGATAATATGATCTTTTGTATAATTTATCTTTTCCAAATCAAACGTGACATAGGAAAATAGGGGTAAGCGGAGCAGGCATTGTTACCCTATCTACAAGACTAAAGAACAGATTAAATAACAGTTTGGTATAAATTATTCTCCTTCACATGTTTCTTTACCAATTTGAATAATTCTGGCATTTAATTTACTTGGTTTGCATCTACTTGGAGCTATCACAACTGTTCAGTGAACATCTACCCTGCTCAAATCCCAGTGTTAGGTTCATCAACTAAGATCTGAAGAAGCACAGAGTGTGGCTGGAGAACAAGATATTTAACAGAAACAATGAGAGAAGACTCAAGCATAGTAAGTGAGGCCTGGGCTCCTAGTTCTAGAGAGTGGCGTTAGCACATACACTCAATTCTCATTCCTCTCCAGACCCCACAGAAATGACCATATAGATGCTAAAAATAAACAAAAAAGACTAAAGCCATAACAATAAAGAGAAAAAGAAAAAAGGGGCATCAAATCAGATATTTCAGCACATTTCTAGTGTAAAAGATGGCAAATAGAAGTGCATTAATGAAGAAAGCAGAGCAGAGGAAGCCTATATAACCAAACTATACCACTTAGAGCATCACCATAATGCTGCCACAGGTATGGGAGTTGATCCACCAAATAGAGAGGCCCCAGAAGGGTACTTGGTTTGCAGAAACACTGGACGGGAAAAGTGGATGTGACACAGAACTGATAAAGGCCACAGTGGCTGGCCTGAGGTCCCACACAAGGAGCCACAGTCAGCAATAAAACAATAAAACAGGGTTTTTCTCTTAACATACTGAACAAACTGGCTGGGGTGAGTTAATGCTTTTAGTGTTGGCAGTAGCTTCCTCAAAGTAAAGCCCTTCACATTCTGGCATTTGGCAAGGGTAATGAGGGTCTTGTTTGTTCCCCACTGGATCCTCAAGAGACAAAACTCCCAATCACGTCTTCCTCACTCCCTGTTGGGGCTGGGGGACAGGGGGAGGGGACCACTTAATACACTGAGAAAAATCAGACCATCTATCACGTAATACACAATTGAACAAATGAGGATCACCAGGTATGTGAAAAATAACCAACAGGAAGAAAGAGAAACACCACGTTAATAAAACACAAAAATTACCTTGGGTATTAGGCTTAGTGAAATAAGCCAGACATAGAAAGGCAAATATTGCATGATTCCACTTATATGAGGTACCCTGAATAGACAAATTCATAAAGACAGAAAGTAGAATAGAGGGTACCAGGAGCTGGAGGGAGGGGAGTAGAGGGAGTCATTGTATAATGGGTACAGAGTTTTTGTTGGGGATGATGAAAACGTTTTGGGTATAGATAGCAGTGATGGTTATGCAGCATGGCAAATGTATTTAATGCCACTGAATTGTGCACTTATGAATGGTTAAAATGATAAATATCATGTAATGCATATATTACCACAATAATAAAAAAGAAAAAGATCACTCAGGAAATTCAACAAATGGTGCTCTGACAACTGGATATCTGCATACAAAGAATGGAGCTGAATGCCTACCACATACCATGTACAAAAATTAACTCAAAATGGATCAGAGGCCTAAACGTAAGAGCTAAACCTATAAAATTATTAGAAGAAAACACAGGCAGAAATCTTTGTGACCCTGGATTAGACAATGGTTTCTTAGATATGACACCAAAAGCACAGCAAGAAAAAAAAAAAAAGATAAATCAGACTTCATCAAAATGCAAATTGTCTGTGCTTCAAATGACACCATCAAGAAATTGGAATAATATTTCACCAAATGGGAGGAAATATTTCAAAATAATAGAAGGAACTCATATGTAGAACACATAAAGAACTATTACAACACAATAATAAAAAAGACAAAGAACCCAATTTTAAAATGACCACAATATCTTAAAAGACATTCGCCCAAAGAGATACATATACATATCCCCAAAAATATATGAATAGATGCTCAATAACTTTAGTAACTAGAGTAACTAGGGCAATGCAAATCAAAACCACAATGCTATACCACTTCTTATACACTAAAAGGCTATAATCAAAAAGACAGATAATAACAAGTGTTGACAAGAATGTAGAGAAATTGGAACCCTCATACATTGCTGGTAGGAGTGCAAAATGGTGCAATCGCTTTGAAAAACAGCCTGCAGTCCTTCAAAATGTTAAACATAAAATTAGCATATGACTCAGCAATTCCATTATATCCAAGAAAAATGAAAACATGTCACACAAAAACTTGTACACAAAATTTCATGGCCGCATTAGTCACAATAGCCAAAAAGTGGAAACAACCCAAATGTCCATCACCAGATGGATGGATAAATAAGGTGGTATACACACACAATGAAATGTTATTTCGCCATAAAAGGACTGAAATACTGATACATACTACAACACTGATGAACTTTGAAAACATTATGTGGAGTGAAAAAATCTAGTCACAAAATACCACACATTATATGATATACCCAGAATAGGAAAATCCATAGACAGAAAGTAGATTAGTAGTTGCCTAGGGCTGGGGTAGGGAGAGAGAGAAAGGTTGAAGAAAGTGGAGAGTGACTGGGGTCATGAAAATATTCTAAAATTTATTGTGATGAATATACTAAAAACCATTGAATTGTACACTTTAAATTAGTGAATTGTATCAGATGTAAATTATATTTCAATAAAGCTTTTATTAAAAAATAAATGTTCAATAAATGATAGCAAATGTTATTTTTAAAAATTACAGAAAAAAAGACTATTCAAGGAACAGAAGAGATCTTAACTCTTAATTTTTATTCATAGAAAGACTTATGAAGATAAATTATCCATTAAAAAAAGGGGCAAGAAGGAACAAGATAGCCCGGACTCAGTTTTCCCTCCTGCTCTAAATACAATTATTCACCCTGGAAATAGTTCAGTGGATAATGAGTCAAGGGCTCTGAGAGCTGGAAAGAAGGCAGTAGACTTGGCTGGCTAAGAACCAACCCCAGGACTTGAAGAATGGCAATGTGGTGAGATTCCTAAGATCCCATACACACTGGGCTGAGCACTGTAGAGGCCTGCAGCCTGAAACAACCATCAGGCACAGACAAAAAAATAAACACAAAAGCAATAAAAGTCTGTTCTCTCTGGCCAAAGGACTGGGAAACAAGAACCACAACAGCGACCAAGTGGGGAGATCCAACCCTAGTTCCTCTACTTGAGGTGCTAGTTGGCCAATCTGCCTTCAGCAGCACGTTCAAAGCCCTAGTGGGTCCACCCAACCTCTGCTTTACAACCAGGGCACTTGATGGGCCAACACGACTGTAGCATCGGCAAAGAAGCCCCGGTGAACTGTCTTGACCTCTGCTCCACAAATCAGGCTTTAGCGGGCGGTTCAATTCATCTAGGATAGCAGCAGTAAAGCTCCAAGGGCCATCCCAACCCCCACTCCACAACCAGTGCACCAGCATGGAATTCTGAGCAGCCTACAGCAGCAGCTTCTCAGCAGTGCCAAGACTACCCAACCTCTGGGAAACCAGCAAGCGGGCCGATACACCTGCATCAGCTGAGTTTGTTATCTCCTGGCCGTCCACCCAGTGGCATAAGGAGACTTAGGCCAAGAGAAATGGCATAATATCTGTAGATGAACACAAATTTGAATTGGCAAGGGACTTCTCGTCTGAAACTATGGAGGCCAGAAGAAGTGCACAATCATTCTTAGTGCTGAAAGAAAACAACTGTCAATCAGGAATCCTGTATCTAATGAAAGTATCCTTCAGGAATGAAAAGGAAATAGACATTATTAGACAAAGGAAAACTAAGAAATTTGTTGCTAGAAGACCTACTCATAAATAATGTCTAAAGAAAGCTATGTGAGCAGAAAGAAAATGACAACAGAAGAAGGCAGGGACATTCAGAAAGTAAAGAACGATGAAATGGTAGAAGTTGGGATAAGCACAATATACTTTTTTTTTTTTTTACTATACTGCTTGGCATTTTATACTTGAATATTTTGCAATAATTTTAAATGGTCTATTATAAAAGTAGTAATGCAAACCAGTATATGACAAACCAACAGCATGCACAAAAGATACAGAGTGTATATTACACGAATAAAAGTTCAAAAAGTCAGTCTTTATGATCACCTCCTCCCTTTCCCAGAACTAGCCAGTTTTGTATGATAAAACATGCACTCATAAATAGCTTATTTTATACAATATGATTATTCTTAACCCACCATTCTGTGATCTACCCTTTATTTTATGTTTACTGAGCATTTATTATAATCCACTTCTTGTGCTGTTTCATGTCAATTTACCACATTCTTTTTAATCCCTGCATAGGTTTATAATAATTTATTAGCTCTGTCTCCCACTTCTTGATATTAATATGGTTTTTAATATTTAAAGGAGTTTTAAGCACAATAGACTTTTACCTCATGACTTTCTTTAAGGGTTACATTTACATTATTCAAATATTTAGAAAACAGATCTGGTTTAAAAAAAAAAAGAAAGGCTTTTCTGGAAATGGGGAAATTACAGACTAGTTAATACTACCAAATGTAACATAATGTAATTGCATGGTAATCTCCTCTATATTATTTCACTTTTTACAAAATGCATCTATGTAACTTTCATATGTAGTTAAAGGAAGAGAAACTGTACAGGCTTTTAAAGGATCCTGTCTGAAAAAGAGGCCAGGGTTTCAGGATGAAGGTTGTACTAAGAGTGGAGGCCTGGGAGTGGGTGAGGGTGAGTTGTGATATTAGATCAGCAAATTGGCTGAGATCATAGTACAGGGATGGTTGGGAGAAATCTGGAGAAATTGCAAGATATAAGTGAAAACCACAGAAATGAGGTGACTGTATGAGGATATGGAATTTAGACTCTACCCTGTAGGCAGTAGAGCGTCATGGAAGGTTTTCAGGAAACAACATAAATGAATCCATACTTTATAAGATCATGTGTTCTCAAGCACAGAGAATAAACAGGGGAGACTGAAGAGAGAGAGAGATTATTAAAACCATGCCATTGAGTAGTAATGAAGTCTGAGTGGTACATGGCAGTGGGGATAAATATGAAGAGACAAATGTAGATGCTACTTTGAAGGCAGAGCCAATATGATAACCACCTGAATGTAAGAGCTACTGGCATGAGAAAGGAGTATTGAAGATGGTCTTTATCCAAGGTAGGGACTATGGAGAAAAGAGCTACGTTGAAGAGAGAAGATAAATTTGGCATTAGAAATGCTGGGTTTCATTTAAAAAAATTTTTAAACCACTTTATTGAGATATAATTTACATATAAAAAGCTGTACATATAAAATGTATACAACTCAATGAGACGGAGTTACGTATACATCCAGAAATGTTGGGTTTTAAAGACTAGATTTGTGGAGAGACGACACCAGGTAGTTGGAAATTCAAGTTTAAATATTAGGAAAGAGGTCAGAATTAGAGAAATAGATTTAGAGATATTTGCATAAGTCCATGATTTTCCATGACATACCTTCCTCCCACATATACCATCAAGCACACTCAAACAAACATTCAAGTTAAACCCTGAGAACCTCCTATATAACAGGTGTTACGGTACTATGACAGATACTGAAGCTACAAAAGTGAATAAAACATGGTCTCTGGTCTCTAGGAACATACATTCTAAGGTCTGCAAAAGTTTTCTTGTTTTCTCTTGGTCAAAATCTCACAATACTATAAAGTATATCTGCTACTGCTAACAATGCATTTCTTTCTATTCCTCTAAACTTTATTTATAAAAGGGAATTTTATTCTCCAAGTAACATCAAGAGAAACTAGTGAGAGAGTAGTGAGGAGGGTCATCCCAGCTGATACTCTTTTCCAACCTCAGCCTTAACCCCGGATACAAAAGTACTTCCCTTTTCCAAAAATAAATTTGCTAAGGGTAATGTTAAGAAAATCAACAGCTGCCAATTCAGTCCTCAATGTTTTGGATTTGCAATGTGCCAATAGCCCCATGCACACTTGAAGGAGTGGACCTTTCTACAGTTCTGGCACACTCACAGCTCTCTGGTTTCTGGAAGACTTCCTTCTGCCATAACCCTTCTGTGAAGGAATAAGCTGGCCCAGCAGGCCTGGGTTGTTTAAATCTTGAAAATTCCCAAGAAAGGCATGCTTTCAGGATGGGCTTTCTGGCTTCTTGGAATGTTCTCTTCTTTTTTTGTAATAAACTGTACGTGTTGAGTATAACAGCTTCTGAGTCCTGTGAGTCCTGGGGACCTCGGATACAACTTCCTTCGAAGTCAGGGATTTCTCTTGTTTCCAGGAAATGTCTGAACTTTACTATTCTACTTACGTTTTCTGACATTTGACAGGGTCAATCCCCACAGATCAGTTAATTTCAAGATCTGACCTGGTCAATCATGATTGAGAGGGCACTGACACCAGCATTTCAGGCAGAGGGCCCTGTCTGACTTCCGTATTTCACCAAGCCAAGCCATCTAGCCCCAACAATGGATATGCGCATGCCAGGTCTTCGCTACTGCTTAAATGGCTGAGAAAGTGGAAAAGGCACCTCACCATTTTATATACCACCACAACCAAGCTGCCAGTAGGGTGGGGCAATAACACCTCCCGGCAATTTTCTGCTGCCAATTTTTCCCATCATTTCCTTCTCAGAAACTATATACAGTGCATGGATGTAATCCCAGCGTGGCTGCAGGAGAGAAGCCCCTGTCCTGACCCTAGAGCAAGGCTCTTAGATAGGACGTGACTCTACCTGGGAGGTACATCACATAATTTAGTAGCAACATTAGAAAATGATTTCAATATAAAAAATATACCTAGAGTAAATTCTCTATAAAATTCACTCTCACTTGCTTGTACTCTGCCTTCTTGAGTGGGAGAGAAAGAGTTGCAAGAATATTGTATGTCAAAAATTACATATAACCCACAGCCCTCCTTACATGGGTCAAGCATGAAGTAAGTGTTTAAATGGTTGATTTTGTTAGCTGTGTGCTTTGATGTTCTCTGGTTCCTGCCCCCACACCTCAAACCTGTGACCAATAGGTCACTTTATATTCTAAGAAAAGGCCTTGAGATTTCATCACCCTAGAAGTGCATCACACATGCTATGTAAGTGATACACACTAGTCTTAAAATGGCTCGGAGTCACAGCACTAGGTAACATGAAGTTAAATATATTCCACTTTACTGACTGGTAAATATATTCCACTGAGATGAGTGGTAAATAAAGATAAAGGCCAAATCCCTGCCTTATATGGGAACTAATAGGCCAGTGTAAAATTTCTATCACATATTAACATAAGCATCTTATGTTCTTGAGAAAATCTTAACATTTATTTACAAATCTCCCAAAAGCTTCTCATCTATGAACCACTCAGAGTAACTAGATGTTTTGTTGAGGACCAGCAAAAGAAGCAGAGAAACAGTGTGATACTAATGATACTAATGAGGCTGGTTGGCTCTCCCTTTCTCTCGTTAAAACAAGCATTTATGTGTGTGTTTGTGTGTGTGTGTGTATGTGTTATACATATATTTTTAAAGTAAAAGGAGCATTTCAATTTCATAAGCATATTTTCTGTAAATGCTGATGCTATTCTTATTAAATAAATTTAATAAGTGTGTGCTTGGAATCCCAGGCACACACTCAGGTTCATTCCCTTTCTCCTCAGGCAATTTCAACAATCCACACTACAGTTTCATTTTAACAGTACTCATTACTGGTATCATTTAATACATGAGGGTTTGCTCAAGTCAACATCAATCTTGCTGATCCTGCAAACACTTATTTTGTTGACACAACACAGTCTAAATCCATAGCTACTAAATGTAAAAAAAAAAATTTTAACTATTTCTTCACCCGACATGTTACCAAGTACTAAGAACAACTGTCTGTCACTCAGTCCTGTCACAGAGACACAGCACTGGATAGACATCAAGCGAGGGGCCTTTCATGGAACCCCACTCCCTTCAGTAATAGAGCCATCTCATCTGTCCCCATGCCACCCATACATACTGCATCTTCTCAAAGACATTTGACACCTTAAACGCAACCACTGCGAAGGTGAAAATGTTTACCTGTGAGACATCTCGTGGGACACATCTGACTCATACTTCCTCATTAACAAATAGCCCTTTACCACAGGTAAATCTTAACTAACCAGAAGACAGAAAAGTTTTGCCCTTAGAAGGAACAATAAAAACCCATTCAGAATAAAATTTCTTCTTCAATTAAGTGTTAAATGTCTGGATGAGTCTAAGTTATGAAATAAAATATCTTTATATATCTCTTTACCTGATTGGAAAACCTCATGCTCACATTACGTTGATTCTGTAGTGGGACATAACGCTGAACAGGATCAATGTCTCTAGGACTAATTAATCCATCAGCTGAAAAAAAAAAAGGGAAATGACATGATCAAAAATGTATCTATACAACTGTAAACCAACTAGACCTAATAGATGTTTATAGAACACTCCATCCAACAAGAGCAGAATATACATCCTTCTCAATGCGCATGTAATATCTTTCATATGCTAGGCCATAAAAATAAGTGTCAGTAAATTTAAAAGGATTTAAATCATACAAAGTATATACTTCAACCACAATAGAATGAAATACCAGAATTTAGAAATAGAATTCAAATAGAATCAATTGAAATTGATTTCAACCACAAAAGAAATCAATTAACAGAAAGAAGTTTTAGAAATTCACAAACATACTAAAATTAAACAACACACTCCTAAATAACCAATGGGTCAGAAAAGAAATGAAAAGGGAAATTAGAAAATACTTTCTAATGTACTTTCTGATGAGATGATTGAAAAAGAAAACACAACATACCAAAACTTAGGGGATTTAGGCAAAGCAATGCTCAGAGGGAAATTGACAACTGTAATTGCTTATATTAAAACAGAAAATTCTTGGGACTTCCCTGGTGGCGCAGTGGTTAAGAATCTGCCTGCCAATGCAGGGGACATGGATTCGATCCCCGGTCCGGGAAGATCCTACATGACACAGAGCAACTAAGCCCATGTGCCACAACTACTGAGCCTGTGCTCTAGAGCCCGGGAACCACAACTACCGAGCCCATGTGCCACAACTACTGAAGCCTGCGCGCCAAGAGCCCATGCTCCGCAACAAAAGAAGCCACTGCAATGAGAAGCCCGCACACTGCAACAAAGAGTAGCCCCTGCTTGCTGCAACTAGAGAAAACCCACGCGCAGCAACGAAGACCCAACGCAGCCATAAATAAATAAATTAATTAATTAATTAATTAAAAAGAAATAAAACAGAAAATTCTCAAGTCTATAATCTATATTCCACATTAAGACAGCAGATGAAAAAGAGCTAACTAAATCAAAAGCAAGCAAGACGAAGGAAATTAAGAGTGGAAATTAATGAAATAGAGTATAGAAAAACAATACAGAATATAAATGAAACCAAGTAGATTCTTGAAAAACTCAAAAGTTGACAAACCTTTAGCTAGCCTGACCAAGAAATAAAGAAAGAAGACTCAAATTACTAAATCAGGAATGAAACTAGGAACATTACTACCAACCTTAAGGATTACAAGAGAATACTCTGAAAAAATGTATGCCAACAATTTAGATAACCTAGGTGATATGGGCAAATTCCTAGAAATACATACATTACCAAAACTGACTCAAAGAGGAATAGAAAATATGAACAGATGTGTAACAAGTAGTGACTGAAACTTTCCACACAAAAAATGTTCAGGACCATGGGACTTCATTGATGAATTCTACCAAACAGTTAAAGAAGAATTAAAACCAATCTTTCACAAAATTTTCCAAAAAATAATAGAGGCACACTTCTCAACTCATTCTAACAGGCCAGTATTACCTTAATACCAAAATCAAAGACACTGCAAGGGAAGAAAATCACAAATCAAAATCTTTTCTGAATATAGACACAAAACTACTCAACAAAAATACTAGCAAACCAAATCCAGTAACATATAAAAATGATTATATACCATGACCAAATGGGACTTACCCCACAAATGCAAGAATGGCTTAACCTCCCCAAATCAGTTACTGTAATACACCATATCAACTGAACAAAGGACATAAAAACTACGTGACCATCTCAGCAGACACAGAAAACACTTGACAAATTCAACATCCTTTCATGATAAAAGGCAGTCAACAAATTAGGGATAGACAGGAACTTCCTCATCCTGAAAAAGGGCATCTATGAAAAACCCATGGCTAATGTCACACTCAATGGTAAAAGATGGAATGCTTTACTCCAAAGATCAGGAGTCAAGACAATGATGTCTACTCTTGCCACTTCTATTCAACATTGTACTGGAGGTTCCAGTCACAGAAATTTGGCAAGAAAAAGTAATAAAAGGCATCCAGATTGAAAGGAAGAAGCTACAGTAATTAAGACAACATGGTTCTGGCATAAAGACAGAGATCAGTGGAACAGACTGATCCACTGATCAGTCCAGAAATAAACCTTTACATTATGGTCAACTGATTTTTGACAAGGGTGCCAAAACAATTCAACAGGGAAAAGAATAGTTTTTCCCCCCACACAAAGTACCGGGATAAGTGAATATACAAAGGCAAAAGAATGAAGCTGGACCTCTTCTTCACACCACCTACAAAAATAAATGCAAAATAGATTTAAAAAGTTAAATGTAATAGTTAAAAATATAAAACTGTTAGAAGAAAATATAAGAGTAAATCTTTGTGACTCTGTATTAGACAAAATTACATGAAAACATAAGTAACAAAAGGAAAAATGAGATAAATTGGACTCTGCCAAAGCGATAAGCTTTTGTGTCTTAAAGGACACCATCAAGAAAGCAAAATGACAGCCCACAGAATGGGAGAAAATATTTGCAAATCACATATCTTGTAGGGGACCTGTATCTTGAATATATAAAGAACTCTTGTAACTTAACAATAAAAAGACAAATAACCCAATTTAAAAATAGCCACAGTATCTGAATAGACATTTCTCCTAAGAAGATATACCAATAAGCACATGAAAAGATGCTCAACAACATTAGTCATTTGGGGAATGCTTATCAAAACCACAATGAGGTAACACCTCATACCCATTAGGATGGCTAATATCAAAAAACAGACAAGAATAAGGGTTGGAGAGGATGTAGAGAAATTAGAACCCTCATACACTCCTGGTTGGAAGGTAAAATGGCACAGCTACTTTGGAAAATAGTCTAGAAGCACTCCAAATGTTAAACACAGAGTTACCATATGACTCAGCAATTCCACCCCTAGGTATATACCCAAGGGAAATGAAAACATATGTCAAATGATAACTTGTTCATGAAAGTTTAGAGCAGCATTATTCATAATAGCCAAAAAGTGGAAACAACCCAAATGTCCATCACCTGATGAATGGATAAATCAAAGGTGGTATATCCATAAAATGGAATGTTATTTTGCCATAAAATGGAACGAAGTGCAGGAATTCCCCAGTGGCCCAGTGGTTAGGACTCCACGCTTCCACTGCAGGGGACACAGGTTCGATCCTGGTAGGGGAACTAAGACCCCACATGCTGCGCGGTGCAGCCAAAAAAAAAAAAAAAGGGAACAAAGTGCTAATACATGGATGAAACTTGAAGACAGGCTAAGTGAAAAAAGTGAGTCATAAAGGCCATACATTATATGATTTGAGGTATATAAAATGTCCAGAATAGGTAAATCTACAGAAATAGAAAGTAGATTAATGATTGTCTAGTGCTAGGGGGAAGGATGAAGTGATTAGGGGTACGTGGGGAGTGACTGTTAAAGAGTATAGGGTTTTTTTGGGGGGGGGGTGTTGATGACAATATTCTAAAATTGATTGTGGTTATAGTTGCACAACTCTGTGAATACGCTAAAAAATATTGAACTGTAAACTTTAAATAGGTGAAATGTATGTAATTTTACCTCAATAAAGTTGTTCTTCAATAAAAACAATGTATGTGCAGTTTCAAGGAAGAAAACTAGTTCAGTGAGGGAAGACAGTGTTTCCTAACACTAAATTCTAAAAGAGATTTCTGAGATGGAGCATTTTTTATGGGGCACTGACCAGAATGAGGGCAATGTCTTCAACTGCTGTTGTACTATAAGCATGGAAGCCCTTCTCACGTGGTAGTTCCTTGTTTATGATTTATTTACCTATTTTATAGCAAACACTGATTTTCTAAAAGTCTAAATTTTCTAAAGAGAAAAAATTACTGTAATAATTAACTATTTTCTAAGAACACAATGGGTAGTTCAGGCCTTGGGCCAGGAAACAGCGTATTGAGTCTTTTTGCTCTAACATAAAAGTCACATAGTTTTGTCGTATAGTTATTCACTAAGGCATACATAGAGCAAAATATTATTAAATTTCACCAATTACAAACTGGACTTAATTAGTGAAAGCCATATATTACAGAATATTTTTAAAGATTTACTGTTCTATTATGCTCATGTAATTCCAATTAATTGCCCACAAAATGTTGTTAAGCAGATATCCAACTGAGGCTCCTTTAATGAATAAATAAGACTTTGTTAGTAAACGTGGTGTGTGGAATCTTAATAACATCCATAGAAGTTTGATGGTTCTTGGGCGGGGGACAGTTATACAATAGTCAAGAGCAACTAAATGATTCAATCTTCTGAGACCTTATTCATTTTAACCAGTGAGTTGTTAACCAGATGACACACAGCTAGGTCAGAGTGCTAATTAATATGCAGCATCTCTTTTTCTAGCAGAAGATAAGTATGTGGTTTCATAGTCTGCAATACACCTACTCATGTCCTCTACTGCCTTTTTAGAAGTGCAGCAGGCAAAAGAGAAACTGTTTCTTTGAAGGCTCTTTCTTATTCAAAACGGTCATAAAACAGAGATGAAGGCATGACCTGGATTATTTCTGTTCACTCTGGTCTTAACATAAGAAAATGCTATCTACACTCAAAATTTGTCTACATTCAATACATTTATTTTGGAGTAAGGAAGGTCCAATGTTTTGTTACTGACTGATATTGTTTTCAATCTTTTTTTTTTTTAAAGCTCAATCTGCTTATGTAGAATATGGTCAATTCTGCCTTCCCAATTCATTAGCCTTGATTTTATCCAGAGGCTTTATTCAAATAGCAATCTTTCTAGCTGTATCAACCCCAAGCTGGATATACAGCAAAAAGCAGGATGAAGAAGGTTTAGATCTCAAATCCCATATCCCAGGTACCAGTTTTCAGTCTCAGACTCAAAGAAAAATTTCATCATGCTCATTCGTTTCCAAGTGTAGTATATAGAAACTTAAGATTCTGATGTTAAAATTCTTGTCCTTAGATAGGTTAACCACTCTTCTGTCAAAATATGTTTTATTTAGCTGATTATCAACAAGGCTTCTTTGTATTCATGCTAATAAGATGGAAATAAAATTCTAACCAGAGATAACCTTACCAACTTGGCTTGATTCTAAGAAAACTACCTCATGTATGTTATTTTTTTCTTTTGGAAAATCTTAAAGCAAAACCTGCGTAAATAATATCAACTCCTTATCAAAGAGCTGTCCCTTTAAAGAAGAAAATTTTCTACAGGTTCTTAAATTAGCGTTAAGTATACATGGATACGCAGAAAATATAGTTAGGAAATGAGCAAACTGAAAACAGCATTAACTTAATCTCTTCTTTGAATAGCTTCTGTCTGCTCTTATATATCATTTGTGTAAAGCTTGAATTGGAAATCTGGACTTTGAAATATTCTTCCCTAATGGAATGTAAAAAGAACCAAAGATGATTATTCTTACAGCACAAACAAATTTAGCTTTTATGCAGTAATACTAAGAACAACAAAAACAATAACAGTATTTCACACAGTAAGCATTTCTTTTAGTGCAGGTACAGTATTTACAGTCAGCTTGTTTCATAATCTGCTTGCCATAAAAGAATTCTGACTATTATGATAACCTTTTTGATGGAAATGCTAATAATATTAAAAATTTTAGCAAGGAATGGTACAGCAAGATGCATAATGCTTTTTTGTGTGCATTAAATTAACCTTCATTTCAATGTATCCAAAGATACTTCAGCTGAAGTTTTAGGAGAAGCTGAAAAACAATTCTTCAAATAATTACGAATAATGGCTCCATTATGCCTCCACCTCACTGAGTAAACTGCCAACATGTATTTATTGGAAAGAAGAGAACTTTGAGACACCTGATTCCTTTTGACAAGTGGTTTACTAGAGGTATGACCAAGCATGCTTGTTATACTAAATCACAATTGTATTCCATTTATAAAAGAAACTCAAAGTTTCCATAGCCTTCTGCTAGCACCCTATCTACTAAGCTGAATGCAGCCCCAAATGATCATAGTGGTACCCACACCTATTTGACCTTCTTCCCAGAAACGTCCATCATCATTCAGTGCAATAGACGTATTAATGTACTTTTCCATGCTAAGAAACTCCCCCAAGACCTCTTAACAGCATGAAACACCACCCAAATCCAAAAAGAATGTCAATGTCAACAAAGACATACTTACTTCTAAAGACTCGATAATAAGAAAAAAAACTGTTCCCAATCTTCTTCACTTACCCAGGAGTTTTGCGATGACATAAAGGGCTTGTCCCCAAAGAAACAGTTTTCCATCACGGCCACAGTTGCTAGGAAATCGCTTCTGACTACCAGGGTTTCTTTTTTCATATTCTACAAAATCAGCTGGCACAGAGTAATACTTTGGTATGACAGGATAACCTATGGAGTTTAAAAATAAATATTTAAAATATAACAAATCCGTATCCTCCTCAAATTTTCTCTTCAAAAACTACAATGATTACAAAGCAGAAAGAGAGAAAGTTGTCCAATAGGATAGGAACATTTGAGTCTTTTCAGAAATTCCCAGTGAAAAATGTGGGAAAAGCTTCTTTACTTTAAAACTAATTTGACAGGATACGTTATATGTTAGCCAACAATGTGTACATAATCTCTTTTAACAACATTTAACACCTTCAAATGAACCAATAAATATACAGTATGCAAATATGTAGAGTCATAGAAGAAGCTATTTTTAATAGGATTAGTCTGTGGAAGCTTTACAAATGAGATACTGTGTAATCTTAAACGAAGAATTATAACCCTGAGCGATTGCTTAGAGCAAAGAAATCCCCATTTTAAACATTAAGCCCATTATCTACTATTCCAAATCACTGAAGAGAAAAAAAAATCCATCTTCCCCCTGTGACCAACTCATTTAAAAATATTTCTTGGTAGAAACTAAAAATTATTTTAAGACTAGAGTCTTTGTGGATGATGTAAAGGGAGAAAAACAACATTCTAATACAGTGCTACAGAAGACTTTTTGTAATATCATCCCACACTGAACTTAATTTGTCTAATAATACTACACAGATTTCCCTAAAATTTGCTTCTTTCTTCACGCATCAATCAATAGTGATATTTGTGTCTAAAACCAGTGAAAAGGTCTATGATACACAGAGAATAGTCTGAACATCACTCTTTCAACATAATGAAGCCTAAAGTGTGATACACAGACTACCACCTCAATGCATCAATGATCTACCACTGAATACTAAAAGATCTGATTCAAGGGATTTTAAATATATTCATTACAACATTCATTACATTATTTCTCACATTGGACAAGTGGTTATTTGGAGCATAAAGACAAAAAACTGGTTTTAAACATTAATATTTATTTGAAATTCAATGTTTATCCATAAACATTTTGCTACTATAACATTACAAGGATTTTAAAGGGTGAGCATATAGTATAAAGTATTTACTCTAAGATACTGTGGAAAAACCTAAAGAATATCATAAACTTCGTGTGAGACAGGAATAGGGCCCACTGCTGTGATTGCCAGTTTGTGCATCATGTCTGTAAGACCACCCATTTTTTTTTTTTTAATCAACACACCATAATTTTTAACTTTCAGATAAATAGGTCGTCAAAGCTGTTCACTCATGAGAATATTTTATTATTTTACTAATACTTCCAAACACCAAAGATATCTGGAACTTCTCCTTTGGAATTCTTTCGAGAATTAGTTTTCTAGCCATACGAAAAAACTCAGTTATGTTCCTTTATGGCCCTTGCTGGTGTTTAACTGAAACCAATATATTACTTGTAAGTCTGGACCTTTTGACCATTTCTAAAATATTAAATCCATCCTCAAAGGATGACATTTTAGAACCATGGCAGACATTCAAATTAATGTGCAAAAAGCCCTGAAAACATCTCCAAAGAGGAGGTCAAAATATTCTTGGCAATGGTAGTACCCTTAGGCTAGGGCAGAGCCTTCCTAAGTGGCCCTCTGAAGGGGGCAGCACTCACCTGAACAAAGCATTTCTGGTGACATGGATAAAAATTAGTCACTTTATATTATTGTCACATTACATACAGTGAAGGAGTATTACAGTAGGTAATAGATGAAGAAACTCTGCCCACCTGGCAAACTACTGTGTAGTAACTATAGCCATGACCACTTAAAATTCATCTCCCTCTCCATCACCTTGCCTAATGAACTCCTTTCATAAAAACAAGTTTATTATAACAAATTAAGAGATTATTCTTTCTAATTCGTTTGCAGCCCTGTTCATTTTTTCATTTGAATATAAATTATTCTATTTAGAAAGGAATTATTTATACATTTCAAAGGAACATTAAGGGAATACTGGTAGAAAGAATTTCTTGAAAAAGCATTCCTGGGGGCGCTTCAAGATGGCGCAGGACTAAGACGTGGAGATCACCTTCCTCCCCACAAATACATCAAAAATACATCTACATGTGGAACAACTCCTACAGAACACCTACTGAATGTTGGCAGAAGACCTCAGACTTCCCCAAAAACAAGAAACTCCCCATGTACCTGGGTAGGGCAAAAGAAAAAAGAAAAAACAGAGACAAAAGAATAGGAATGGAACTTGCACCTCAGGGAGGGAGCTGTGAAGGAGGAAGTTTCCACACACTAGGAAGCCCCTTCACTGGTGGAGATGGGGGGTTGCGGGGGGAAGCTTCGGAGCCACGGAGGAGAGCGCAGCAACAGGGGTGCAGAGAGATTCCCACGCAGAGGATCACTGCCAACCAGCACTCACCAGCCTGAGAGGCTTGTCTGCTCACCCCCCAGGAAGGGTGGGGGCTGGGAGCTGAGGCTCCGGCTTCAGAGGTCAGACCTCAGGGAGAGGACTGGGGTTGGCTGTGTGAACACAGCCTGAGGGGGCTAGTGCACCACAGCTAGATGAGAAGGAGTCTGGGAAAAAGTCTGGAACTGCCTAAGGGTGCGTGAGGAGAGGGGATTCAGAGCACCACCTAAACAAGCTTCAGAGACAGGTGCAAGCCGTGACTATCAGTGCAGACACCAGAGACAGGCATGAAATGATAACACTGCTACTGCAGCCACCAAGAAGCCTGTGTGCAAGCACAGGTCACTATCCACACCTCCCCACACCGGAATCCTGTGCAGCCTGCCACTGCCAGGGTCCCATGATCCAGGGACAACTTCCCCGGGAGAACGCATGGTGCACCCCAGGCTGTTGCAACATCCTGCTGGCCTCTGCCGCCACAGGCTCACCCCGCATTCCGTACCCCTCCCTCTCCTCAGCCTAAGTGAGCCAGAGCCCCCTAATCAGCTGCTACGTTAACGCCCTCCTGTCTGGGAGGGGAAAAGATGCCCTCAGGCAACCTACATGCAGAGGCGGGACCAAAACCAAAGCTGAAGCCCAGGAGCTGTGCGAACAAAGAAGAAAAAGGGAAATTTCTCCCTGCAGCCTCAGGAGCAGCGGATTAAATCCCCACAGTCAACTTGATGAACCCTGCATCCATGGAATACCTAAATAGACAACGAATCATCCCAAAATTCAGGTGGTGCACTTTGGGAGCAACTGTACAATTAGGGTTTGCTGTCTGCACCTGACTTGTTTCTGATTTTTATGCTTACCCCAGTATAGTTTTTAGCGCTTCATATCATGGGTGGATTTGTTTATTGGTTTGGTCGCTCTCTTCCTTTTTTTTTTAAATTACTTTTTAAAAATTTTTTTATTTTAATATTTTTAAATATTAATTTATCTATCTATCTATCTATTTATTTATTTATTTAAATTTTCTTTCTTTTTTCTCGTATTCTTCTGAGCCGTGTGGCTGACAGGATCTTGGTGCTCCGGCCTGGTGTCAGGCCTGAGCCTCTGAGGTGGGAGAGCCGAGTTCAGGACATTGGACCACCAGAGACCTCCTGACCCCACGTAATATCAATCGGCGAGAGCTATCCCAGAGATCTCCGTCTCAACGCTAAGACCCAGCTCCACTAACAGCCAGCAAGCTCCAGTGCTGGACACCCCATACCAAACTAGCAAGACAGGAACACAACCCCACCCATTAGCAGAGAGGCTGCCTAAAACCATCCTAAGTTCACAGACACCCCAAAACACACCACCGAATGCAGCCCTGCCCACAGGAAACACAAGATCCAGCCCCACCCACCAAAACACAGGCACCAGTCCCCTCCACCAGGAAGCCTACACAAGCCCCTGAACCAACCTTACCCACTGGGGGCAGACACAAAAAGCAATGGGAACTAAAAACCTGCAGCCTGCAAAAAGGACACCCCAAACACAGGAAGTTAAACAAAATGAGAAGACAGAGAAATATGCGGCAGATGAAGGAGCAAGGCAAAAACCCACCAGACCAAACAAATGAAGAGGAAATAGGCAGTCTACCTGAAAAAGAATTCAGAGTAATGATAGTAAAGATGATCCAAAATCTTGGAAATAGAATGGAGAAAATACAAGAAACGTTTAACAAGGACCTACAAGAACTAAAGAGCAAACAAACAATGATGAACAACACAATAAATGAAATAAAAAATTCTCTAGAAGGAATCCATAGCAGAAACACTGAGGCAGAAGAACGGATAAGAGACCTGGAAGATAAAATAGTGGAAATAACTACTGCAGACCAGAATAAAGAAAAAGCAATGAAAAGAATTGAGGACAGTCTCATAGAGACCTCTGGGACAGCATTAAATGTACCAACATTCAAATTACAGGGGTCCCAGAAGAAGAAGAGAAAAAGAAAGGGACTGAGAAAATATTTGAAGAGATTATAGTTGAAAACTTCCCTAACATGGGAAAGGAAATAGTCAATCAAGTCCAGGAAGTGCAGAGTCCCAAACAGGATAAATCCAAGGAGAAACACACCAAGACACATATTAATCAAACTATCAAAAATTAAATACAAAGAACAAATATTAAAAGCAGCAAGGGAAAAACAACAAATAACACACAAGGGAATCCCTATAAGGTTAACAGCTGATCTTTCAGCAGAAACTGCAAGCCAGAAAGGAGTGGCAGGACGTATTTAAAGTGATGAAAGGGAAAAACCTACAACCAAGATTACTCTACCTCACAAGGATCTCATTCAGATTCGATGGAGAAATTAAAACCTTTACAGACAAGCAAAAGCTAAGAGAATTCAGCACCACCAAATCAGCTTTACAACAAAGGCTAAAGGAACTTCTCTAGGCAGGAAACACAAGAGAAGGAAAAGACCTACAGTAACAAACCAAAACAATTAAGAAAATGGGAATAGGAACATACATATCGATAATTACCTTAAATGTAAATTGATTAAATTCTCCAACCAAAAGACATAGACTGGCTGAATGGATACAAAAACAAGACCCATATATATGCTGTCTACAAGAGACTCACTTCAGACCTAGGAACACATACAGACTGAAAGTGAGGGGATGGAAAAAGATATTCCATGCAAATGGAAATCAAAAGAAACCTGGAGTAGCAATTCTCATATCAGACAAAATAGACTTTAAAATAAAGACTATTACAAGAGACAAAAAAGGACACTACATAATGATCAAGGGATCAATCCAAGAAGAAGATATAACAATTGCAAATATATACGCAACCAACATAGGAGCACCTCAATACATAAGGCAAATGTTAACAGCCATAAAAGGGGAAATGGACAGTAATACAATCATAGTAGGGGACTTTAACACCCCACTTTCACCAATGGACAGATCATCCAAAATGAAAATAAATAAGGAAACACAAGCTTTAAATGATACATTAAGCAAGATGGACTTAATAGATATTTATAGGATATTCCATCCAAAAACAACAGAATACACTTTCTTCTCAAGTGCTCATGGAACATTCTCCAGGATAGATCATATCTTGGGTCACAAATCAAGCCTTGGTAAATTTAAAAAAATTGAAATCATATCAGGAATATTTTCCAACCACAATGCTATGAGACTAGATATCGATTACAGGAAAAAATTTGTAAAAAATACAAACACATGGACGCTAAACAATACACTACTAAATAACTAAGAGATCACTGAAGAAATCAAAGAGGAAATCAAAAAATACCTATAAACAAATGACAATGAAAATACTACGACCCAAAACACATGGGATGCATCAAAAGCAGTTCTAAGAGGGAAGTTTATAGAAATACAATCCTACCTCAAGAAACAAGAAACATCTCAAATAAACAACCTAACCTTACACCAAAGCAAGTAGAGAAAGGAGAACAAAAAATCCCCAAAGTTAGCAGAAGGAAAGAAATCACCAATGGATAGATCATCCAAAATGAAAGATCAGATCAGAAATAAACGCAAAACAAATGAAGGAAATGATAGCAAATATCAATAAAACTAAAAGCTGGTTCTTTGAGACGATAAACAAAATTGATAAACCATTAGCTAGACACATCAAGAAAAAAAGGGAGAAGACTCAAATCAACTGACTTAGAAATGAAAAAGGAGAAGTAACAACTGACACTGCAGAAAAACAAAGGATCATGAGAGATACAACTACAACCAACTATATGCCAATAAAATGGACAACCTGGAAGAAATGGACAAATTCTTAGAAAAGCACAACCTTCCGAGACTGAGCCAGGAAGAAATAGAAAATATAAACAGACCAATCACAAGCACTGAAAGTGAGGCTGTGATTAAAAATCTTCCAACAAACAAAAGCCCAGGACCAGATGGCTTCACAGGCGAATTCTATCAGATATTTAGAAAAGAGCTAACACCTTTCCTTCTCAAACTCTTCCAAAATATAGCAGAGGGAGGACACTCTGAAACTCATTCTACAAGGCCACCATCACCCTGATACCAAAACAAGACAAAGCTGTCACAGAAAAAGAAAACTACAGGCCAATATCACTGATGAACATAGATGCAAAAATCCTCAACAAAATACTAGCAAACAGAATCCAACAGCACATTAAAAGATCATACACCATGATCAAGTGGGGTTTATCCCAGGAATGCAAGGATTCTTCAATATATGCAAATCAATCAATGTGATACACCATATTTACAAATTGAAGGAGAGAAACCATATGATCATCTCAATAGATGTAGAAAAAGCTTTCGACAAAATTCAACACCCATTTACGAGAAAAACTCTCCAGAAAGTGGGCACAGAGGGAACCTACTTCAACATAATAAAGGCCATATATGACAAACATACAGCCTGCATCATTCTCAGTCGTGAAAAACTGAAACCATTTCCTCTAAGATCAGGAACAAGACAAGGTTGCCCAATCTCACCACTATTATTCAACACAGTTTTGGAAGTTTTAGCCACAGCAATCAGAGAAGAAAAAGAAATAAAAGGAATCCAAATCGGAAAAGAAGAAGTAAAGCCGTCACTGTTTGCACATGACACGATACTATACATAGAGAATCCTAAAGATGCTACCAGAAAACTACTAGAGCTAATCAATGAATTTGGTAAAGTAGCAGGATACAAAATTAACGTACAGAAATCTCTTGCATTCTTATACACTAGTGATGAAAAATCTGAAAGAGAAATTAAGGAAACACTCCCATTTACCACTGCAACTAAAAGAATAAAACACCTCGGAATAAACCTACCTAAGGAGACAAAAGATCTGTATGCAGAAAACCATAAGACACTGATTATAGAAATTAAAGATGATACAAATAGATGGAGAGATATACCATGTTCTTGGATTGGAAGAATCAACATTGTGAAAATGACTCTACTACCCAAAGCAATCTAGAGATTGAATGCAATCCCTATCAAACTACCAATGGCATTTTTCACGGAACTAGAACAAAATATTTCACAATTTGTATAGAAACACAAAAGACTCCAAATAGCCAAAGCAATCTTGAGAAAGAAAAATGGAGCTGGAGGAATCAGGCTCTCTGACTTCAGACTATACTATAAAGCTACAGTAATCAAGACAGTATGGTACTGGCACAAAAACAGAAATATAGCTCAGTGGAACAGGAAACAAAGCCCAGAGATAAACCCACGCACATATGGTCACCTTATCTTTGATAAAGCAGGCAAGAATATACAATGGAGAAAAGACAGCCTCTTTAATAACTGGTGCTGGGAAAACTGGACAGCTATATGTAAAAGAATGAAATTAGAACACTCCCTAACACCATACACAAAAATAAGCTCAAAATGGATCAAAGACTTAAATGTAAGGCCAGACACTTAGAAGAAAACATAGGAAGAACACTCTTTGACATAAACCACAGCAAGATCCTTTTTGACCCACCTCCTAGAAAAATGGAAATAAAAACAAAAATAAGCAAATGGGACCTAATGAAACTTAAAAGCTTTGGCACAGCAAAGGAAACCATAAACAAGACAAAAAGAGAACCCTCAGAATGGGAGAAAATATTTGCAAACGAAGCAACTGACAAAGGATTAATCTCCAAAATATACAAGCAGCTCATGCAGCTTACTATCAAAAAAACAAACAACTCAATCCAAAAATGGGCAGAAGACCTAAATAGACATTTCTACAAAGAAGATATACAGATTGCCAACAGACACATTAAAGAATGCTCAACATCACTAATCATTAGAGAAATGCAAATCAAAACTACAGTGAGGTATTACCTCACACCGGTCAGAATGGCCATCATCAAAAAATCTACAAATAATAAATGCTGGAGAGGGTGTGGAGAAAAGGGAATCTTATTGCACTTTTGGTGGGAATATAAATTGATACAGCCACTATGGAAAACAGTATGGAGGTTCCTTAAAAAAACTAAAAATAGAACTACCCTATGACCCAGCAATCCCACTACTGGGCATATACCCGGAGAAAACCATAATTCAAAAAGAGTCATGTACCACAATTTTCACTGAAGCACTGTTTACAATAGCCAGGACATGGAAGCAAGCTAAGTGTCCATTGACAGGTGAATGGATAAAGAAGATGTGGCACATATGCACAATGGAATATTACTCAGCCATAAAAAGAAATGAAATTGAGTTATTTGTAGTGAGGTGGAAGGACCTAGAGTCTGTCATACAGAGTGAAGTAAGTGAGAAAAAGAAAAACAAATATGGTATGCTAACACATATATACGGACTCTGAAAAAAAAAAAAGGTTCTGATGAACCTAGGGGAAGGATAGGAATAAAAATGCAGATGTAGAGAATGGACTTGAGGACACGGGGAGGGGGAAGGGTAAGATGGGACGAAGTGAGAGACTTGCATTTACATATATACGCTACCAAATGTAAAATAGATAGCTAGTGGGAAGCAGCCGCATAGCACAGGGAGATCAGCTCTGTGCTTTGTGACCACCTAGAGGGTTGGGATAGGGAGGGTGGGAGGGAGACGCAAGAAGGAGGGGATATGGGGATATATGTATACATACAGCTGATTCAGTTTGTTATACAGCAGAAACTAACAGAACATTTTAAAGCAATTATATTCCAATAAAGATGTAAAAAAAAAAAAAAGGAAAAGCATTCCAACTACACCTTCTGTTGTCTGATGAAGTACTGGAGTCAGAAGATCCTGATATTCTTTTACTTGCTTGGGGTTGCCTCTAAAAACACCTAAAATGTAAAATATAAAATCCAATAGCATTTGAGCTAAATAAGCACCACAGAAATTTTACCTCAGAAAAAAATTTACCCAATTGTAATTATTCTGGTATTTTTCTATGTAAATAATAAACAAAGGTAATGCAAATAAATGCATATGATAGTTTTCCAAGAAATTGATTTGAGAAATGTTAGCATTTAGAATTGAGAACTGAATTTTAATTGAAATTTCTCTATGCTTAAGTACAAATATTATAGACATTCACAATGTCACAAATTACAGTATTCATAATTTGTATTCACAAAAGTTCTTCTTTGTAAATATGAAAATATATTTGTATCATTTTAAAAATACTTTAAAGTATTTTTAAAATTCTTTAAATGATGTAACATTAACTCAGAAAGCAGAAAAGTAGCATATAAAAATGCAGAGTAGTTAACATCAATAAGTGCAATCTATTTTGCTAGCTGAAAGGAGTCATATTTTATTTCTTTTCTTCTTTAAACTAGTTATAGTCTACAGTTTAAATTTCAGGAGAAAAGTTCACTCACCATCAATCATCATGTAAAGGAAAAATATGGGGAATTCACATTCAATTCCATCAAATAGCTAAAACAGAAAATAAAATATTAAAAAATTTCACCAACAATAATTTAGAACATGTATATTAGAGTAATTATATTAATTAGAACACTTACATCACTAGAATATACATACATAAAAATTTATTTATTATAATAACAAAACTGGACTGATTTTATAAATAGTTTCGTTGTTCTTTAAAAAAATTTTTCTCAGCATTCTTTTTTTTTTTTTTTTTTTTTTTTTAGTTCCTAGTGGGGTCTTGGATCACTGTAAACACACAGAAATGACTTGAGTTCTCTGAGAGCTCAACTGCAAGTGGACACTCAGGGCAATGTCCCATCCCTGGGTCACTTCCCTTCCTATTGAACTGAGAGCAATAAGGATAATCATTCCCCTTTTAAAGATGAGGAAATGAAGCTCCCAGAGATGGAATGACCTTGCTGAAGGTCGTATGGGTAGTAAGAGATAAGCCTTCTGCGTCGGAAGGAAATCCTCATTCCATCACACCATGGTCGCTCCTTGTCACCTGTTCTGTTGATATCTAAGTCTCCACATTCTCCTCTAACTGAAAAATGCATTCCAAGTGAGAAGTTCTCTGCAATCCAGCTTTCCAACAAAAGTTTGCAGAAAAGGGATGAGGGAAACTCTGCTGAGTCAAATGTCTTCAAAAACAGGAAGAAATAAGGCTTTACAGGGATGCCCGCACAGAAAGCGCCCGAACCACATCTTGGAACAAAGCGGAGAAGGAACTACGTCACCGACTCCCCACTAACTCCCACCCTAACCCTCCAGTCTTTCTAGGCATCAGGAGGTTTCTGCATCTCTCTCTCAGCATTCTTATTATTCAAAACCTCATTCATTTAATCCATCACAGAGTAGTCATTCATTCAATAAATATTTACTAAGTATTTAGTAATGCCTGGCATCAGCTAGACAGAGGGCTATGAAGACAAAAAGATAGAGAACCTGCTGTAGTGGGGAGACAGGCATGTAAATAAACAATTGCAGTATGTTACAAAATATCTATACATGGTATATATATCAAGAACCAAGGGCATGAAGCATCTGAGCCTGCCCAGGGCGTCAGGAAAGGGTTTATAGGAAAGGAGATGCTTCAACTAATGCTTGATGGATTTCTCTGGGGAGATGAGCTAAGGGAACTCCACACAGAGAAGACAACAGTACAAACTAGAAATGCGTTAAAGAACGAAGTACGTTAAAGAAACTCAAAGCAATTCAGTATTCCTGGAACAAGCAAGGAAGAAGCAGTGAAAGCTGAAGTCTAACAGGTGGGCCAGGACAGCCAGATCAGGGAGGGCCTGAGAAGTCAGGCTGAGAGACAAAAACTTTGATCTGAAAGTGACAGGGTACCACTGGAGAGGATCAAATTTACTTGCTAGATGAACAGCTGGCAGTACTGAAGAGGGTTTTAGGATAAGAAAAAAGGAGACCAACTGTAAGGCTGCTGGGAACAATCCAAAGAGAAAGGATGTTAGCCTAAATCGATGTTTCTCAACTTCAGCACTATTGACATTTTGGGCCAAATAGTTCTTTGTTGTGGGGGTTGTCCTGTGCACTGTGGGACAGTTAGTAGCATCCCTGGATTCTACCTTTCAGATGCCAGTAGCACCCACCAAGGTGTAACAACAAAAAATTTCTTCAAATATTGTCAAATGTCCCCTGCGGAGCAAAATCATTCCCGGCTGTGGATCACTCGCCTAAACGAAGCAGTTAATAGAGACGAAGGGACAGTTTTTAAGATTTAAAGGTAGTTAAATTTGCCAGGCTTGGTGAGTGACAAAGAAGGCTAAGTGAGAGGGAAGAGCCTAGGATGAATCTCAGGTTTGGGGCTTGGGCAGAAGGGTGAGGTGATCATAGGCAGACTGCAGCGCATTCTAGTGAGGATGTCCAAACGGCAGCTGGATACGTGGTAGGGCACTCAGGGGTGGAAGTATGAGTTACGGATAGAAATGTGGGATTAACAGTGATTGCTAGAGCTATGATTGCATGAATAGCATGAAAAGAGAGTAGGACTGAAGATGGATTCCAGGAGACAAGCAAAGGATAAAGGGAGGCAGAAGAAGAGGAACCTGCAAAGGAGACTGAGAAAGATAGTGAGAGAACTAAGCAGAGACTTAGGAAGAGAATGGAGTCACAGAAAATGGAGGAGAACCTCCCGAGAGAGAACTTAACTTAAGACACTCAAATGCCAATGAGAGGTTCAGTGAAATGAAGTTAGAAAGGCATCCACAATGATCCAGTGACATAAACTGACTGAAGCCAACACAGCTACTGGGAAGTGTTGGGGACAGGGGCCAGATTATAAGGTAAAGGAGTAAGTAGGAGGCAAACAAGGAGCCACAACTAGAACACACCATGGTCTTCAGAAGTGTGACAACAAAGAGAGAGGCAATGGGAGGCAGATAGGGAGGGGTTTGGGGTTTTTTTAAATAATTTTCAACCTATCCCATTAAAGCAAAGTCTTCAGCAATGTGGATGGATGCTTACTTTTTTGGGGGGTGTTACAGTTTTCTGGGCAGCTTAAAAACAGCTAGAATAAACTTAGATATAGGATATGTATGTATATTTGAAATATAAAATCTTTAAAACCAAATATTTAGAGGAGTATATTTCAGAGGGAAGTGTCTAAGTGAAACAGAAAAAAGAGCATTTGCTTAAAGATTGAAAATTCAATCACAAATAGATATTTTCTATTATATTAGACAAATGGTATACAGTAGGCAGGCAAAATACTGAAAGTGCAATAGAAAAATTACTCACCCAATGACTCAACATGGCCCAATGTGAGCAAATAGGCCTCAACAGCTAACACTTACCGAGTGCTTACTATGTGCCAAGCACCGTTCTCAGCACTTTTATATATATTAACTGATTTAATTCTCAAAAAAACCTTACTAATAGTAGGTACTAACATTATTTTATCAATGAAGAATATTAAACACAGAGAGCTTAATTAACTTGCCCAAGGTCTGACAGCTAATAAGTGGCAGAGCCAGAATTCAAACCCAAGAAGTCTGCCTCCTGAATCAGTACTTTTGAACATTCTATTATGCTATCTGACATGGGATATTTTTTGATACCTTAATTTCAGCTGGTCTGTAGTAGCGTCTGTTAGGATCTTCCAATGATGTTCTATACCCATCTCTCAAGAAACGCTTAAATCCATATTTTCCTTTTAATTTTCTAACCACTTTATCAAGTGTTTGGCTAAACAGAACTTCATCATCCAAGGCAAATGCAGGATAACTGATGCAGGGGAGCAGGGCAGCATCTGTGTTCTGGGGGCAATAAGAAAAAGAAGGGAAAGTAAGTGTCTGTAATCATATGATCAACACAGCCCAAAGAGAATCACAGAGATGAAAAGTCACTAAGGTTATTTAACTGACAGTGAGACTGCTGTGCTCCAAGGGACAGACAGATGTTTATATGGCATGGTTTAGTGAACCTTACAGAGGAGATAAAACTTCATTCAATGATAAGGAGTATTTTCAAGGTTCAACACTGGACTCAAACTTTAGTACATTATTTCAGTCATTGTGTAAAAATTTAACACCACTAATTAGTCATTACAACTAGTCTGTCATAACAATTTGTTTATAATAGTGAAAACCAGAAAACAATCTAAAGGTCCAACAATTAGCTGAGTAAATCAGCAGCCATTAAAATTTATATTATAGAAATGTTTACTAATGTGGAAACATGTCCATTCAAAGAAACAGGTTATCAAGCATTATGAACAATATTCCTCCAGTTTTGTAAAATAAAAATATTATATGTGCACATAAAAATACATGGAAACATACAAACCCAAATGATGTCACCCTAAGATTATAACTGAATGGTGGAATAATGAGTGGATATATTTTTATTATTTGCTTATTTGTGGATTCTGTTTGTCTTTTATCATAATCTTGTATTACTTCTATAAAATAGTTATTTTAAAATAATTAAATTGTTCCATTTTGGGTGTTTTCTAAGAATAGAGCCACAAATAACCCCTAGAAAAATCTGCAATCAGGTATTACATAGTCATTTAAGAGATTATCAGACAAAAGAAAAAGGTGAATCAAATGAGAGAAAAATAAGGAAAGCAGTTTTATTCAAAAGAAATTTAAATTATGAAAAATATTCTTCTACATTTCTAATACAGTAAGTCCCCTACATATGAACGAATTCTGTTCTGTGAGCATGTTTGTAAGTCCAATTTGTTTGTAAGTCCAACAAAGTTAGCCTAGGTACCTAACTAACACAATCTGCTATACAGTACTGTACTGTAATAGGTTGATAATACTTTTCACACAAATAATACATAAAAAACAAACGAACATGAAAAATAAAGAAAACATTTTTAATCTTACAGTATAGTACCTTGAAAAGTACAATAGCACAGTACAACAGCTGGCATACAGGGGCTGGCATCCAGTGAACAAGCAAGAATAGTTACTGACTAGAGGAGGGAGAGGAGGTGGGAGATGGTAGAGCTAACGGATCCTCAGCAATAGGAGACAGAGTGCAAGCTGCAATTGCACTCATAGGTTCTGGTTCTTTGCTGGATTAAATTCTATCTACCCCTTGAAAAAATGGTCCAGTGATATCTGGGTAGTAGCTCTTTTTTTCTTGTCATAGATGACACGGTAGCAAGGGATTGCATTCTGAAAGGTTGCTGCAACCTTTGTGAACCATTCTACATTCGGGTCCTGTGCCTCAAAAACTAACAGTGCCTCCTCAAACAAAGAAAATCCTCTTGCCATTTCCTGTGTCGTGAATCTCTTCGGTTCTTCAGTTACTTCTTCTTCCTCTTGTTGCTCCACTCTCTCAATTATTTTCACTTTTGTTTCCATCATTATCGCTTGGCGCTTTTTAGCAGTACCAACTACATCACTGCTGCTTTTAAGCTTGCTTCCAGACATCCTGGGCTTGAAATAAAGATACTGTACTACTGTCCTCTATACAGTACTGTACAGTAAAGTACACAAAAGCACAACCACTTGTAGAGGATGCATGCACGTGACAATGTACGCCAGACACGTGAACTAAATTATGTGATTGGACCTGGGAACGCACATTCGCATCTTTGAAAGTTCGCAACTTGAAGGTTCGTGTGTAGGGGATTTACTGTATATAATATTCCATGACCAAAAAAAATTCATTTTGGCATAATGTTGCTACTCCCCCAAAGAGAAAAAAATATATGTAGTTCTCTACTGCTCTATGAAAACTCAAAGGACAAAGCAGCTTTCTCCACAGCTCTGCTCACTTCCTAAACGTTGACCTCCCCAGGCCAGAGCAGTAAGCGGCAACATTCTCTCTTCTTATCTCTTCTGCCAACTTCTAACACTTTAGAGTACTTTCTTGGAAAAAGAAACAAAACTACGTAACAATCATAAACAACAGTTCATATTAATTTATTATAAAAATATCTCACATGAGATCTTGATTCTCTGGGTAACAATGAGCACAAAGTTTGCCGGTTGCGATTGTGGGCATCGATATCCACAAATATAACTGACCAAGAACAGCCCTGGAATGAGAGAGAAAGAAAAATTTCCTAGATTAACATAAAAGAACTTGTAGAACATTGGGCAATTTGACTGAAATAAATTTCACATTATAAATCAATGTTACCTCAATTTACAAAAATAATAAAATTAAAAAAAAACAGACAAGCAAAAAAAATTTCACAAAAATATTAACATTGGTTGCATTTGAGAGTGGCATTACAGAAGATTTTAATTTTTTAAATACTTTCAGTATTTCTCAAATTTCTTGAAATAAACATTAATTTTATAATCATAAAAAAATGTTATTTTTCCATTTTTCCAATTTCTCCTTAGTTTTCTTAAAAATCAAAATGTATAGATTACAAGATAACTAATAAAGAATATTTATTTTAATAAAAGTAAAAAATCATTTAGCTAATACTTCTGACAAGGAAATAAGAACTAATTTGGATTCACAAAATCTGAATTGTATAGTCCTAATAAAGAATGATCAAACTAAATGAATTTAGATATCTAGAATTAGATATAAAAACTACTTGATTAAAATACGAAGACAGGAGAATCTCAAATAATAGTAATGTACATAATACTTGCTAATATTCATTATGTGTCAGGCACTGTGTTTTATGCTTCACATGGATTATCTCATTTAATCCCCTTATGTAGATATTATTATACCCATTTTACAGAAAAGGATGCTAAATCTTAGTATAACAGAGGCAAGGGTTCAAAATCAAGTCTGACACAGAAGACCACACCTTGAACACTATATTATGCAATTTCCCACACTAAAAATTATCTTTCAAGTAAGAACCAAAACCTTGAATAAAAAAAAAAGTGTTAACAAAAAATGATAATTGGTCTGCTAACTAAGTTAAAAAAATTTATCAATACTATTTAGCCGTTAGTGCTTTCCATTTTCAATAGCATAGTTTTTAAATAAACATGGCTTTGTTCTTTTATTGGGGAGCTAGATATTTTGAAAACACAGAGAATGAAATTGGAATATGACTGCTTCCATTACAAGAGAATACTCAGAAAAATACATGGGGAAAGGAAGAAGAACACCATCACAAATTTTATGTTGCTTCATTACCTTCTAAATCTCATACCAATTCTCACCAACTTCAAAGATGCATTTGCCCTGAAGATAAAATACATTGACTGAAATTCAAAATCTAGTAGTACTAGGCCCTAGATCCAAACATCATACTCACTCTATATTTTTCCTGTTAACCCATGTTCATACATGAATATTAGCTCATAAAATAGAACTTCTCATTCATAATATTATTTCTTAAATTTCTTTTAACTCTGACAATAAGTGAACAAGGAATGAGTGAGGCTGTCTCTCAACCAGATCAATTCTAAATTGTCTTTCTATGATTTGAAAGTCCCTACTTCTCATCTGTACTCACAAAATTGAGCCCAACAAACCTTCACGCAGTAGCTGCCAATGTCAGAGTAATGTGCCCTCTGCTTTGAGTAAATCAAGACAGAACATGACCTCTCCTCTCAAGGAGCTGACCCAGGTGATATACAGTCCTAAATCAGTCAAATATTAAACAAAACAAAAAGACTGCACGTGGCAACACATGACTATGTACCAGGTGAGTGGTTTAGATGAAAGAATAATAATAAGCCTCTAAAGTTAACAGGAGGAAAACAAAATAGGGACCTTGTGGTACTTCATGGAGAAGGTGAGGACCAGAACTAGGATCTGAATTTTGGGGGAAGGGGGAGCAAGTAGAGTGGTTGGAACAAGAGAGCAAAGAAATGAATGTGTATGTGATATTGGGAGCCAATGAATACACAAAATAACAGGACTTATAATTTACTCTTAGGCTGAAAATTAATAAAGTTAATTACATGTCAAATCAATCTGCCTTGAATTTAATTTTTTAAAAGATACAACAATCTAAGTAGGATAATTTATAAATAATGAAGTGAAATGGCAAATATGGTAATTCTTGCCATTATTTGATTTATATAAACAGCCAACTTCTATTTTCTAGCTACAAATAAACAGTTTATCTAGATTCACCAAAGTATTTGTTGAGGTCCCCTCCTCTGCCAGCCTCTAAGAAATAGGCACAAAAGGAAAAATTAATTTCATAATGCTATCATATTTTAACACTAAGATCAAAGGCTAATAAACTATATTGTCTGATTGTCATCTTAAAAAATATACCATGCTTTAGGTGTATGGCCCGGACTTAACAGAAGAATAAAATTCACCCAAGGCCATGGGCAGCTATTCCTATTCAGAAGCAAATTTTTTAAAACGTCATCAAGGAGACCTACATATGGAATTAATTATCACCTACTTTAAATTATCAGACACATTAATTTTAGGTCTGCAAATTTCAAAGGAAGCTAGACATGTCTGCATCGCTTTGAACACTCTGCGTAATATGAGAAATCTTTCCAGTCATCACCTTTTAGATTCTGGCCTCAGCTCATTTGTCAGTATCTTGATTTCTCCAGTTAAAGGCAGGAATATGGAAAGATGTTTTATATGTATATGTCACTCCAGAGTATCTTATTAACTTTGGATATTTTATTTTCATCTTTCACTTCCTGAAATTATCATAACTCTGCCATAATATCCTGACTCCACCTAAAGAGCATAGGTAAGACTGACAGTTCAAACTTTACTCCCAAACTGAGTTTCTGTAATTGTTTTCTAGCATACACATTACAAGATGATTCAACCTGACTTGAGTTCCAATGAAGGGGAAGAGCTGCACTGAACCACCTACCCAGGCCTCCATGACCATAACAAACACTTTTGAGATGGTATCTATGGCCAAGGGTAACATCTATGACTCAGACAGGCTGGCACCTGGGACCTGGGACCCTTAGCTGCAGTGCTTGCACCTGGACAAATGTCTCCTCGAGCAACAAAATACAAAGAAACTATAAAGGACTAAAAATAACTGTGCATGAGCAGCTGGGCAAATTATGGACAAGATACAAAGAGACCAAAAACCCAACAGCCACTTCTGAAGAGCCGGAAGCAAAAGCAAGGTACTGCGCATGCCCCCTGCACACAACATCACCAAAGGGGTGGGCAAACCACCTAAGGCACCTCTCCAGCCTGACCCCTGGACGCACCCCTAACCTCACCCCATATGAAGAACCAGTTCGCCCCCCACCCAGCAAGCAAGCGAGTGAGCAAGGGAACCTGTTACTTGTTCTCTCTCCCCCCTGCTGCAGCAGGGGCCCCAATAAAACCTTGCCTGAATTTCTTGTCTGGCCTCTGATCAATTCCTATTGATTAAGGAGGCCAAGAACCCTGGTAGGTAACATGACCGTAAGACGATCTCTTTAGTGTCAATTCAAAGTGAAATGATTTGAAGGATTGCCCAGGCCTTTCTCTTCCTCTTTAGACTTTTCTCTGAATCTGAGCTAATGGGCTTACTACCCTCATCTAGCATCAAAGAATAAAACAAGATGAAACTGATCAGTATATCTATTGTGTCAATACTATACATGACCTCTTCTGTTCTTCTGGAAACAAAAAAACAGCACCACGATCAGGACACTTTCTTACCTAGTCCAGCATTAGGCTGTCCTATAGCTCTGTGAGCAAGCCTAGAGACGTATTCTGCAGAAACGATACTTGCTGGTGGGAATTACCCCTCTACGCCACAGCTGTGGTGGCGGTGGCCTGTAAATAGCCAACTTTTACTTACTGACCCGACAGCAGCTTCCAGTAGCCCTCACTAGAGGAAATCCTACTCACATATTGTTAAAGGGGTTTCAAACTACAGAGAGAGATGAACCTGAGTGTTAATTCTCAGGGTTTTAGAAGAGTAGAGCTGAGACTCAGACCCAGGAATCACAAAACTGTTGCTGATGTCTGTGACATGTGCTAACTATAAATTATGATTTATTTAAGTATTATCAAATATTTATATATCACTATATATATTTATATATCACTACATATATTGTCAAGTATTGCCATATACACACACACACACACACAGATATATATATATATATATATATATATATATATACACACACACACAGAGAAAATATTTGAAACCATGATGAAATAAGTGATTCTCATATTAAGGATTATATGAGTATGTTTCTAAATGTCCCAAATTAGCCTTTATTATAAAGTTATTTAAAAAATTAAGCCACTTGATCAAATTTTCTTCTTAGATATTTTCTCCCAAACAAAAATATGTTTTGAAAATAGTTTCAGAGTGAAGATTTAAATGATGAGTCCTTTTTCTTTAATAATAAGGCAAGTCTTACAATTTAAAAAAATAAGAAAGGAAGTGCAGGAACACATAATAACCAAAGGTAAAGGCTTATTCCACCCAACAATTTCCCATAAAAATAAAAATTAACTTTTGTCTTATACACCAAAGCACAAAAAGGGCAAAAGTTCAACAACTGGAAACCTCTTTCAGAAAGATCAATAATTAAGAAGAAAATGGTGTGGTCAAAAGGTACAAACTTCTAGTAAGTCCCAGGGATGTAATGTATAGCATACGTTTGAAAAGTTGCTAAGACAGTAGGTCTTAAGAAAAAAAAGTTGTAACTATGTGTGGTAATAGATGTTAACTAGACTTACTGTGGTGATCACTTCATAATATATACAAATATCAAATCATTATGTTGTATACCTAAAACTAATACAATGTTGTTTCTTTTAAATAAAAATAACAAAAATGTGTCTATAAATTTTAGCCTTAATATGAGTGGATCACTCAAACTAAGACAAATTTTTAACTTGTGATAGTCACTGAAGAGAATTATATACAATTATATACAAGGTTTCTTTTTTAAAACAAAACAAATCAATTAACCCATTTCCCCTATCTCCCACATCCTGCCTCAGGCAACCACCAATCTGTTCTCTGTATCTGAGGTTTTGATTTTTTTTAAAGATTCCACATATAAGAGAGATCATACAGTATTTGTCTTTCTCTGTCTTATTTCACTTAGCATATTTTATTAGCACCTAGCATAATGCCCTTAAGGTCCATCTATGTTGTCACAAATGGTAAGATTTCACTCCTTTTTATGACTGAATAATATTCCATTGTATGTATGCATACACCACAATTTCTTTATCCATTCATCCATTAATGGATACTTAAGGTTGTTTCCATATTGTGGCTAATATAAATAATGCAGCAATGAATCTGTATATTTTTTCGGTATTATGGACATTTCAACAACATTAATTCTTCCAACCCATGAGAATGAAACATTTTTCGATTTATTTGTGTCTTCAATTACTCTCATCAATTTCTTTTAGTTTTTAGTGTGCAGGTCTTTCACCTCTTTGATTAAATTTATTCCTAAGGAGAGGAACCAAGATGGCGGAGTAGAAGGACGTGCTCTCACTCCCTCTTGCGAGAGCACCAGAATCACAACTAGCTGCTGGACAATCATCGACAGGAAGACACTGGAACTCACCAAAAAAGATACCCCACATCCAAAGACAAAGGAGAAGCCAAAATGAGACAGTAGGAGGGGTGCAATCAGAGTAAAATCAAATCCCATAACTGGTGGGTGGGTGACTCACAGACTGGTGAACACTTATACCACAGAAGTCCACCCACTGGAGTGAAGGTTCTGAGTCCCACGTCAGGCTTCCCAACCTGGGTCTGGCAACGGGAGGAGGAATTCATAGAGAATCAGACTTTGAAGCCTAGTGGGAATTGATTGCAGGACTTCGACAGGACTGGGGGAAACAGAGACCCCACTCTTGGAGGGCACACACAAAATAGTGTGTGCATCGGGACCCAGGGGAAGGAGCAGTGACCCCAGGGGAGACTGAACCAGACCTACCTGCTAGTGTTGGAAGGTCTCCTGCAGAGGTAGGGGGTGGCTCTGTTTCACCGTGGGGACAAGGACACTGGCAGCAGAAGTTGTGGGAAGTACTCCTTGGCGTGAGCCCTCCCAGAGTCTGTTATTAGCCCCACCAAAGAGCCCAGGTAGGCTCCAGTGTTGGGTTGCCTCAGGCAAAACAACCAACAGGGAGGGAACCCAGCCCCACCCATCAACAGTCAAGTGGATTAAAGTTTTACTGAGCTCTGACCACCACAGCAACAGTCTGCTCTACCTACAACCAGAGCCTCCCATCAAGCCTCTTAGATAGCCTCAACCACCAGAGGGCAAACAGCAGAAGCAAGAAAAACTATAATCCTGCAACCTGTGGAACAAAAACCACATTCACAGAAAGACAGAAAAGATGAAAAGGCAGAGGGCTATATACCAGATGAAGGAAAAAGATGAAACCCCAGAAAAACAACTAAATTAAGTGGAGATAGGCAACCTTCCAGAAAAAGAATTCAGAATAATGATGGTGAAGATGATACAGGACTTCAGAAAAAGAATGGAGGCAAAGATCAAGAAGATGCAAGAAATGTTTAACAAAGACCTAGAAGAATTAAAGAACAAACAAACAGAGATGAACAATACAATAACTGAAACGAAAACTACACTAGAAGGAATCAATAGCAGAATAACTCAGGCAGAAGAACGGATAAGTGATCTGGAAGACAGAATGGTGGAATTCACTGCTGTGGAACAGACTAAAGAAAAAAGAATGAAAAGAAATGAAGACAGCCTAAGAGACTTCTGGGACAACATTAAACGCAACAACATTCGCATTATAGGGGTCCCAGAAGGAGAAGAGAGAGAGAAAGGACCAGCGAAAATATTTGAAGAGATTATAGTTGAAAACTTCCCCAACATGGGAAAGGAAATAGCCACCCAAGTCCAGGAAGCGCAGCGAGTCCCATACAGGATAAACCCAAGGAGAAACACGCCGAGACACATAGTAATCAAATTGGCAAAAATTAAAGACAAAGAAAAATTATTGAAAGCAGCAAGGGAAAAACAACAAATAACATACAAGGGAACTCCCATAAGGTTAACAGCTGATTTCTCAGCAGAAACTCTACAAGCCAGAAGGGAGTGGCATGATATACTTAAAGTGATGAAAGAGAAGAACCTACAACCAAGATTACTCTACCCGACAAGGATCTCATTCAGATTTGATGGAGAAATCAAAAGCTTTACAGACAAGCAAAAGCTAAGAGAATTCAGCACCACCAAACCAGCTCTACAACAAATGCTAAAGGAACTTCTCTAAGTGGGAAACACAAGAAAAGAAAAGGACCTACAAAAACAAACCCAAAACAATTAAGAAAATGGTCATAAGAACATACATATCGATAATTACCTTAAACGTGAATGGATTAAATGCTCCAACCAAAAGACACAGGCTTGCTGAATGGATACAACAACAAGACCCCTATATATGTTGTCTACAAGAGACTCACTTCAGACCTAGGGACACATACAGACTGAAAGTGAGGGGATGGAAAAAGATATTCCATGCAAATGGAAATCAAAAGAAAGCTGGAGTAGCTATACTCATATCAGATAAAATAGACTTTAAAATAAAGAATGTTACAAGAGACAAGGAAGGACACTACATAATGATCAAGGGATCAATCCTAGAAGAAGATATAACAATTATAAACATATATGCATGCAACATAGGAGCACCTCAATACATAAGGCAACTGCTAACAGCTATAAAAGAGGAAATCGACAGTAACACAATAATAGTGGGGGACTTTAACACCTCACTTACACCAATGGACAGATCATCCAAAATGAAAATAAATAAGGAAACAGAAGCTTTAAATGACACAAAAGACCAGATAGATTTAATTGATATTTATAGGACATTCCATCCAAAAACAGCAGATTACACTTTCTTCTCAAGTGCTCATGGAACATCCTCCAGGATAGATCATATCTTGGGTCACAAATCAAGCTTTGGTAAATTTTTAAAAAATTGAAATCGTATCAGGTATCTTTTCCGAACACAATGCTATGAGACTACATATCAATTACAGGAAGAAATTTGTAAAAAATACAAACACATGGAGGCTAAACAATACGCTACTAAATAACCAAGAGATCACTGAAGAAATCAAAGAGGAAATCAAAAAATACCTAGAGACAAATGACAATGAAAACACGACGACCCAAAACCTATGGGATGCAGCAAAAGCAGTTCTAAGAAGGAAGTTTAGAGCTATACAAGCCTACCTTAAGAAACAAGAAAAATCTCAAGTAAACAATCTAACCTTACACCTAAAGAAACTAGAGAAAGAAGAACAAACAAAACCCAAAGTTAGCAAAAGGAAAGAAATCATAAAGATCAGAGTGGAAATAAATGAAATAGAAACAAAGAAAACAATAGCAAAGATCAATAAAACTAAAAGCTGGTTGAGAAGATAAACAAAATTGATAAGCCATTAGCCAGACTCATCAAGAAAAAGAGGGAGAGAACTCAAATCAATAAAATTAGACACCGCAGAAATACAAAGCATCCTAAGAGACTACTACAAGCAACTCTATGCCAATAAAATGGACAACCTGGAAGAAATGGACAAATTCTTAGAAAGGTATAACCTTCCAAGACTGAACCAGGAAGAAACAGAAAATATGAACAGACCAATCATAAGTAATGAAATTGAAACTGTGATTAAAAATCTTCCAACAAACAAAAGTCCAGGATCGGATGGCTTCACAGGTGAATTCTATCAAACATTTAGAGAAGAGCTAACACCCATCCTTCTCAAACTCTTCCAAAAAATTGCAGAGGAAGGAACACTCCCAAACTCATTCTATGAGGCCACCATCACCCTGATACCAAAACCAGACAAAGATACTACAAAAAAAGAAAATTACAGACCAATATCGCTGATGAATATAGATGCAAAAATCCTCAACAAAATACTAGCAAACAGAATCCAACAACACATTAAAAGGATCATACACCACGATCAAGTGGGATTTATCCCAGGGATGCAAGGATTCTTCAATATACACAAATCAATCAATGTGATACACCATATTAACAAATTGAAGAATAAAAACCATATGATCATCTCAATAGATGCAGAAAAATCTTCTGACAAAATTCAACACCCATTTAAGATAAAAACTCTCAAGAAAGTGGGCATAGAGGGAACCTACCTCAACATAATAAAGGCCATATACGACAAACCCATGGCAAACATCATTCTCAATGGTGAAAAACTGGAAGCATTTCCACTAAGATCAGGAACGAGACAAGGGTGTCCACTCTCACCACTATTATTCAACATAGTTTTGGAAGTCCTAGCCACGGCAATCAGAGAAGAAAAAGAAATAAAAGGAATACAAATTGGAAAAGAAGAAGTAAAGCTGTCACAGTTTGCACATGACACGATACTATACATAGAGAATCCTAAAGATGCTACCAGAAAACTACTAGAGCTAATCAATGAATTTGGTAAAGTAGCAGGATACAAAATTAACGCACAGAAATCTCTTGCATTCTTATACACTAGTGATGAAAAGTCTGAAAGAGAAATTATGCAAACACTCCCATTTACCATTGCAACAAAAAGAATAACATACCTAGGAATAAACCTACCTAGGGAGACAAAAGACCTGTATGCAGAAAACTATAAGACACTGATGAAAGAAATTAAAAATGATACCAACAGGTGGAGAGATATACCATGTTCTTGGATTGGAAGAATCAATATTGCGAAAATGACTATACTACCCAAAGCAAACTACAGATTCAATGCAATCCCTATCAAATTACCAATGGCATTTTTTATGGCACTAGAACAAAGCATCTTAAAATTTGTATGGAGACACAAAAGACCCCGAATAGCCAAAGCAGTCTTGAGGGAAAAAAACGGAGGTGGAGGAATCAGACTCCCTGACTTCAGACTATACTACAAAGCTACAGTAATCAAGACAGTATGGTACTGGCACAAAAACAGAAACATAGATCAATGGAACAAGATAGAAAGCCCAGAGATAAACCCACACACCTATGGTCAACTAATCTATGACAAAGGAGGCAAAGATATACGATGGAGAAAAGACAGTCTCTTCAATAAGTGGTGCTGGGAAAACTGGACAGGTACATGTAAAAGAATGAAATTAGAACACTCCCTAACACCATACACAAAAATAAACTCAAAATGGATTCGAGACCTAAATGTAAGACCGGACACTATAAAACTCCTAGAGGAAAACATAGGAAGAACACTCTTTGACATAAATCACAGCAAGATCTTTTTTGATCCACCTCCTAGAGTAATGGAAATAAAAACAAAAATAAACAAATGGGACCTAATGAAACTTAAAAGCTTTTGCACAGCAAAGGAAACCATAAACAAGATGAAAAGACAGCCCTCAGAATGGGAGAAAATATTTGCAAACGAATCAACGGACAAAGGATTAATCTCCAAAATACATAAACAGCTCATTCAGCTGAATATTAAAGAAACAAACAACCCAGTCCAAAAATGGGCAGAAGACCTAAATAGACATTTCTCCAAAGAAGACATACAGATGGCCAAGAAGCACATGAAAAGCTGCTCAACATCACTAATTATTAGAGAAATGCAAATCAAAACTACAATGAGGTATCACCTCACAGCAGTTAGAATGGGCATCATCAGAAAATCTAGAAACAACAAATGCTGGAGAGGGTGTGGAGAAAAGGGAACCCTCTTGCACTGTGGGAATGTAAATTGATACAGCCACTATGGAGAACAGTATGGAGGTTCCTTAAAACACTAAAAACAGATTTACCATATGATCCAGCAATCCCACTACTGGGCATATACCCAGAGAAAACCATAATTCAAAAAGACACATGCACCCCAATGTTCATTGCTGCACTATTTACAATAGCTAGGTCATGGAAGCAACCTAAATGCCCATCGACAGACAAATGGATAAAGAAGTTGTGGTACATATATACAATGGAATATTACTCAGCCATAAAAAGGAACGAAATTGAGTCATTTGTTGAGACGTGGATGGATCTAGAGACTGTCATACAGAGTGAAGTCAGAAAGAGAAAAACAAATTTCATATATTAATGCATGTATGTGGAAACTAGAAAAATGGTACAGATGAGCTGGTTTGCAGGGCAGAAGTTGAGACACTGATGTAGAGAACAGACATATGGACACCAAGGGGGGAAAACTGCGGTGGGGTGGGGATGGTGGTGTGCTGAATTGGGCGACTGGGATTGACATGTATACACTGATGTGTATAAAATTGATGACTAATAAGAACCTGCAGTATAAAAAAACAAACAAAACAACTAATACTAAACTTTTATTGGGTTATTTGTATGGAAATATGTTAATATAAATGTTTCAGACATTACGTGAAATTTCTAAAAATCTTATATGTTCTGGTATAATGTTATAAGTCATAATTCTAGTTATTACTTTAAAATGTATATCTCAGAAATAACTAGATTTCCTTGTCAATTGCACTATTATGAACTTTCATCAAATCTTTAACTGGTCATTTTTAAGTCTTTTGTCATTTACAGACTGTTCTGGGTGTACTCTGATGCTTTTGCAAATATGTTCCTATAAAAGGGGTTCATCTTCAAGGAATTCATAGAAAAGACTCTGACAAGTACAGGTTTCTGGTAACTGTACTGCTGAACTGAATGAATAAGCATTTTCAGAACTCTAATGAAAAACTGATGAACTCATAAAAGTGCTAACAAAAGATCAAAATGAAAAAAAAAATTAATTACATGGGACTGAGTGAACTGATGAGGATGATTATAATTTTTGTGACTTTCTGTTTGAATTAAAAAAAAAAAAATTCCAAAAAGAAAAAAAAAATTTATTCCTAGGTATCTTGTTCTTTTTGATGCAATTGTAAATGGGATTGTATTCTTAATTTCTCTTTGATAGTTCATTATTAGTGTATAGAAATGCAACAGATTTTTGTGTATTGATTTGTATCCTGCAACTTGACTGAATTTGCTTATTAGTTCTTTAACAGTTTTCTGATGGAGTCTTTAGGGTTTTCTATATATAATATGTATATTCATGTCATATGCAAATCATGACAGTTTTACTTCTTCATTTCCAATTTTGGATGCCTTTTGTTTCTTTTTCTTACCTAATTTATCTGGCTAAGACTTCCTATCTGGCTAAGACTGGCTAATACTATGTTGAATAAAAGTGGCAAGAGTGGGCATTATATTAGTGAAACTAATATAATGTTATATGTTACTGACATCTCAATAAAAAATTAAACTAAATTAAATTTAATTTAAAAAAGAAGAAAATGGCTTAAGAGTTTTCAAAGATAATACACAGCTTTTATCACTAAAGGTAGAAAGCATTTAAGATCCAAGATTTCCTGTACTAATATCTTATATCTCAGATTCATTACCAAGTGCCTTTGGTTTAATTCCTGGTTCTGCCTCTCTGTTATGTGACCTATGAGAATCCACCTCAACTCTATTCATTTTGAGAGAAGGGCCCTTCCAGCCCTAAAGATCTATGACTCTCTGAGTTGTCACCAACCGTGGATGCACTTTTTTTCGAAGCTCTAAATTAATTAAGTTAAAGATACATGATCAGCTCTTCCAAAACACTGTATCAATAGTCTTTAGAAATAATTGAGAATACTCATTAGACCTGAAATCCCTCAAGTCTTGAGGATGTTTCTTTAGGGCTTCACTTGAAAAAAAAAAAACCTTTCTTCATCTCAGTTCTTTTTCCGGCCACTGACTTTTTTCTTCTGGATGCATTGGGTCTTCGTTGCTGCGCGCAGGCTTTCTCTAGTTGTGGTGAGCGGGGGCTACTCTTCGTTGCGGTGCAAGGGCTTCTCATTGAGGTAGCTTCTCTTGTTGTGGAGCACAGGCTCTAGTGTGCTGGCTTCAGTAGTTGTGTCTCGCGAGCTCTAGAGCACAGGCTCAGTACTTGTGGCGTTCGGGCTTAGTTGCTCCGCGGCATGTGGGATCTTCCCGGACCAGGGCTCAAACCCGTGTCCCCTGCATTGGCAGGCGGATTCTTAACCACTGCGCCACCAGGGAAGTCCCCGGCCACTGACTTTTAATTAGACCACAGATCTTTTAAGTACATGGAGTGATATTATAAAATGATTAAACACTAAAAACATCACATGCACTTTTAAATGTGCTATTGTTTAGCAAGTACATTTTTAAGTTAACTGCTGTAGAGGTGGGAATTTTAACATTTTCAAAGTCAGGTTTCTGTAATTCTCCACATCAGAAACAAAGATAAAAGGGAATTTGTAAAACTAGGATACTCTGATATTATCAAAAAATTTGGAAGATGGAGAGGCCCTACTTGCCAAATGTGACATCTGTGTGGCTAAAGGAATAAGACCTTATTTGTCTATATTTCTACCGGAAATAATTAAGAAATAGTCAAGTCAGCAAACATTCGGTGTACAGCTCTGCTGGAAACAGACATGAACTAAACAAGGTCAAATATTAACTCTGCTGAGAGCAGTTGTTCTCATCCTTGGCTGCACGTTAGAATTCCCGGGCAGTTTAGAAAAATCTCAACACCACAGCCTCCCTCTAGACAATTAAGTCAGAATCTCTAGGGGTAGAGCCCAGGCATCAGTACTGTTTTTTAAATTCCTCAAATCTAACGTGCAGCCAAGATTGAGAATTTATGGCTGGGGAACAATACCAGCAGTATACTTACAACTCAGAATCAGAATGCATAGTAAAGCAATTCAGTACTTTTAGAATTATGGCTAACAAATCTACAGAAGCTTCCTGGGAAAAGTAGGCTGAAGGCACAGCCCTGAAATATAGGTAGTTAAGAAAGGTACCATATATGTTTGTGGGTATGTATGTAAGTAGAGAGGATGCATACTAGATATGTAAACAGCATACACTAAGACTCAGGTACATCAAAGGAGATGGCATGATTGCAAAAAAAAGAGCTGACCACTACTTTATAATAGCTGACCTAGACATGCAATTCCATTCAGCTCACTACTTGGTTACCATGGAAGGCAGAAGAGCAAGACCTGCATCTTTCCACACTGCTGTTGTAACACTAATAGTTTAGTCTGTGACTCTTCTCAGTCTCCTTGATATACTCCCGAGAAGTTTTGGAGTCCAATGGCTTTATTACCCTTCTTTAGTATTACCAGCACTTCACTAGTAATAACATGAGGTATCACTTATTGAGGGTTTAATCTTTGCCAAGCACTATGCTAAGTTTTTTATTTGCATGACTACCTTCTGAGTTAGGTCCTAGTGTCAATATCTCTATTTTTTTAAATGAGGAAGCTGAGACTTAGGTAAATACCTAGCCAAAGTCACAAATTCACTGGTAGGAGTACCAGAGTACACAGTGATTCTATCTCTTGACCCTGAATACAATGGCATTCCTTTACGGCAGATTACACTCCTACTCACTCACACACTCCTTTCTTCCTTCCTTATCTAATATATATATACATATATTCTGTAAATATTTATATACTCGTACACACACATATTCATACATACACACATATTTAAATGAATGTATTGAGCGTGAGGCAGGGGGGAAAAGGAAATGAAAAGTATTGAAGGATACATGTAGGATTTCCATGAGTATGTTGACTCTTCAGAGAGAAAGAAATGTTGATACAAGGGAAGGGATCAGAGCCAGAGACACCAAGAATCTCCAAGAGAAGCATAATATTAATTCTCATGATTTTCAACAAGCTCATATACCCCAAACCCCCATGGGCTCTGATTCCTCAATTTCTCCAGCCAGAGGTCTTGAGAGAAAAAGAGTGTGGGAAGTGGGTGATTTAGAGTCTCCTCTTGGGCACTGAGAATGAGGTGCTACTCCCCTCTTCCCAATCCTTTCATGTCTGTGGTCATTCTTCATTTTTCATTTCCTGGATTTAACCAGAATCCTTCCTCCAGAGGAAGCTGAAGTGAGAAGAGAGTTTACGTATGTAGGGAGGGGAAGAGAGGCAGTTGTGTCACCATGCTCCAACTTGAAACTTTCTTAAATGCAAGACTTGAGGTACATAGTATCAATATTATAATTGCCATAACAAAATCCATGTCACATTTTACATGTCTGCATAAGTTCCTAAAATGTATCTTCACTGACTTAATTAGCATTTTAATAGCTTAAGGTTAATTATGGTATTAGTTGAACACTTCCTTTGCCCTCTCATCTTAGGAATCTTTACAAAAATTGCTAAGAAAATTAGTCTACTTCTTGATCCAGAGAAATAACCTGTATTGCTGCATATTATTCCTTCCATTGACAACTCAATCCATGGTCACGTGATTAGGGGCAGAAACTGGTCAAAGGTCTTTTAAAAATTTAAGGCAACCCTCAGGGTTTCCCTTTTATCCCAAAGAAAATGAGATTTAGACAAATGATTACAACCAGTTGAGGGTTAAGCTAGGATCACAATTTCCAATTCTTGGCTTCACATGTTAAGCAAATTCCCCTCTGCATGACATATACATCTATATACATTAAATTGAAACCAACGAGGGAACTGACATGGAAAATAAATAGTATATAATGCCAGGAATATTTTAAAATGTGAAAGCTGAACAAAAGACTACAGGGAATCCTTCTCAAACTCTTCCAAAATATAGCAGAGGGAGGAACACTCGCAAACTAATTCGACGAGGCCACCATCACCCTGATACCAAGACCAGACAAAGATGTAACAAAGAAAGAAAACTACAGGCCAATATCACTGATGAACACAGATGCAAAAATCCTCAACAAAATACTAGCAAACAGAATCCAATAGCACATTAAAAGGATTACACACCATGACCAAGTGGAGTTTATCCCAGGAATGCAAGGATTCTTCAATATATGCAAATCAATCAATGTGATACACGATATTAACAAACTGAAGGATAAAAACCATATGATCATCTCAATAGATGCAGAAAAAGCTTTTGACATAATAAACATAGAACATAATATACATAATAAAACATAATAAAACATAGAACATAAACATAATAAAAGCTATATATGACAAACCCACAGCCAACATCGTCCTCAATGGTGAAAAACTGAAACCATTTCCACTAAGATCAGGAACAAGACAAGGTTGCCCACTCTCACCACTATTATTCAACATAGTTTTGGAAGTTTTAGCCACAGCAATCAGAGAAGAAAAAGAAATAAAAGGAATCCAAATCGGAAAAGAAGAAGTAAAGCTGTCACTGTTTGCAGATGACATGATACTATACATAGAGAATACTAAAGATGCTACCAGAAAACTACTAGGGCTAATCAATGAATTTGGTAAAGTAGCAGGATACAAAATTAATGTACAGAAATCTCTTGCATTCCTATACACTAATGATGAAAACTCTGAAAGAGAAATTATGGAAACACTCCCATTTACCACTGCAACAAAAAGAATAAAATACCTAGGAATAAACCTACCTAAGGAGACAAAAGACCTGTATGCAGAAACCTATAAGAAACTGATGAAAGAAATTAAAGATGATACAAATAGATGGAGAGATATACCATGTTCTTGGATTGGAAGAATCAACATTGTGAAAATGACTCTGCTACCCAAAGCAATCTACAGATTCAATGCAATCCCTATCAAACTACCAATGGCATTTTTCACAGAACTAGAACAAAAAATTTCACAATTTGTATAGACACACAAAAGACCCCGAATAGCCAAAGCAATCTTGAGAAAGAAAAATGGAGCTGGAGGAATCAGGCTCCCTGACTTCAGACTATACTACAAAGCTACAGTAATCAAGACAGCATGGTACTGGCACAAAAACGGAAATATAGATCAATGGAACAGGATAGAAAGCCCAGAGATAAACCCATGCACATATGGTCACCTTATCTTTGATAAAGGAAGCAAGAATATACAAGGGAGAAAAGACAGTCTCTTCAATAAGTGGTGCTGGGAAAACTGGACAGCTACATGTGAAAGAATGAAATTAGAACACTCCCTAACACCGTACACAAAAATAAGCTCAAAATGGATTAAAGACCTAAATGTAAGGCCAGACACTATAAAACTTAGAGGAAAACATAGGCAGAACACTCTATGACATAAATCACAGCAAGATCCTTTTTGACCTACCTCCTAGAGAAATGTACATAAAAACAAAAATAAATGGGACCCAAAGAAACTTAAAAGCTTTTGCACAGCAAAGGAAACCATAAACAAGACGAAAAGACAATGCACAGAATGGGAGAAAATATTTGCAAATGAAGCAACTGACAAAGGATTAATCTCCAAAATTTACAAGCAGCTCATGCAGCTTAATATCAAAAAAACAAACAACTCAATCCAAAAATGGGCAGAAGACCTAAGTAGACATTTCTCCAAAGAAGATATACAGATTGCCAACAAACACATGAAAGAATGTTCAGCATCAGTAGTCATTAGAGAAATGTAAATCAAAACTACAATGAGGTATCACGTCACACCAGTCAGAATGGCCTTCATCAAAAAATCTAGAAACAATAAATGCTGGAGAGGGTGTGGAGAAAAGGGAACACTCTTGCACTGTTGGTGGGAATGTAAATTGATACAGCCACTATGGAGAACAGTATGGAGGTTCCTTAAAAAACTAAAAAGAGAACTACCATACAACCCAGCAATCCCACTACTGGGCATATACCCTGAGAAAACCATAGTTCAAAAAGAGTCATGTACCACAAGGTTCACTGCAGCTCTATTTCCAATAGCCAGGACATGGAAGCAACCTAAGTGTCCATTGACAGATGAATGGAGAAAGAAGATGTGGCACGTATATACAATGGAATATTACTCAGCCATAAAAAGAAACAAAATTGAGTTATTTGTAGTGAGGTGGATGGACCTAGAGTCTGTCATACAGAGTGAAGTAAGTCAGAAAGAGAAAAACAAATACCGTATGTTAGCACATATATATGGAATCTAAAAAAAAAAAAAAAAAAAAAAGACTAGAGGGAAAAGTTACTGAACAAAGAAAATGAGAATTCTTAATCAAGAGGGTTTTTTTAATTAAGCAATCTTTTTTTAGTTAGAAACCTAAAATTTAAGCAGCAAATCATATTCAACGGAAAGGTTGTTCAACCATGGGCTGCTACATAAATTACAGACATTCTCTGATTATAACGAATGACTTGGTTAATAAATGGCCAAATTAATTAAACATGCAATTCAAAAAAATAATCAAAGTCTGTTGTTGCTATTGCTGTTTTTTTACCTGGTTGCCAAAGAGGTTGAATCCATTAATTGCTTCTACAGCTGCTTTTGCTAAGCCAACAGAGCTACAAGAGAAAAGGAAATACTTTATAACTCTGATGCATCTGGCTACAAAATAAGAACCATTATCTGGTGAATATTCACAGGCATGTTTCTTTATTAACACTTATAACATCTTCCCTAAGAAGAATAATGTCTAAGAAACTTTAGTCTGACATTTCACTATTTTAATTTTCCTTTCTTATAGTTAGTGACCCTCAGGAAAAAATATTTCTAAGTTCACTTTGATCTAGACAAATGGTCATACTATTGATGGGAGTAGTCTTAACTCCAGTATCATTTATATTCACTAACTCAAGGAAAAAAAAAAAAGATTAAGTTTAGAGGAAGGTGTACTGTGATGACATGTGCACAGCAACACCAGGTTGGGCATCATTAGTTCAGACCAACTAACAGAGCTTTTCTGACGTCAATTCTGAGCCCTAGAAAAGATTCTGCATGCCATACACTTACCACAGAGTGTAGTTTAATATACCCATTCAAATACTCTTTGCTTAGGGTCCAATAAAATAGGCATTATTTTATGCTCACAGAGCAAATGATCATCATACCTCTCATTTTTTGCTATATTCTTCTCTTTGAAATAAAATGTGTACCCCTTTGGCCTCTCAAATGCCTCAAACAATAGTGCTGGAAAATGGGAAGACCCAAATTTCATTAAAAATATGACACTGTCATCTTATAAATATCAATCTTCAAATATTTTAGATCTAATGTCTAGTTTATTTTACTTATTGCAATTTTTTTGTTTTTTCTCAAAGAAACTGCATATTCCATTAATTATTTAAAATTAATGACCTGTCATCATTTCTCTAAAGCAGTGATTATCAAAGTGTGGTTCCCAGAGCAGCAGCATTACCTGGAAACTTGCCAGTTCTCACTGCTCTCTGGGACTGGGGTGTTAACCAGCCCTCCACGTGCTTGAATGGACTTTAAATTTGAGAACCACTGTTCTAAGCTATTCCTGTCATCACGATCTATATTTTCTATGGGTTGTTTTACATGAAATGTTAAGGCAAGTAAGCATTAATTTTACTATAGGATAGCAAATAGGTGGGAAACATTTAAAAATACATGAATGGGAAGGAATATACCCATTATTTTATAACTTTAAATGAAACAGAACCTTTAAAAATTGTGAATCACTATGTTGTACACCTGCAACTTATATAATGTTGTACATCAACTATACATCGATTTTAAAAAAGGATAATTAATGTATGGAGATAGTGATCAGGTGGAAGATAAAGAGAGGAAAACAAAAAATTATAATTCAATGCCCTAATTGGCATACCTGAGAAACTTTTGACACATTAACTCTTAGATGCCTATTTTAAGTTTTAAAATACCTTGGAATTGATAAAGCAATGCAGTTTATAGGAATAAAGTGAAATCCACGACCTCAAAGATGAGCTAAGAGAAGGAACAGATTTTTTTTTTGTTTTTATTACAAAAGTAAAAGCACAAAGGTGAGTGACTCATACTATAAGATTTTACTCATAGCCAATATGATCACAGATATAGAAAATCCTAAAGAATCTACAAAAATGTGCTACTGGAGCTATTAAGGACATCTGGCAAGGTCCTAGGAGACAAGATCACTATCAAAATCAATTTTATTTCTACAAACTAGCCATGGACATCTGGAAATTTAAAGTTAAAAATAAATACCACTTACTATCACATGAAATAACATGAAATATTTTAGCATAAACTTAACAAAATATATGCAAGACCTGAACACTGAAAAACATTTCTGAAAAAATTAAAGAAGACCTAAATAAATAAAGAGCTATCCCATGTTCACAGATTGGAAAACTGAAGATCATTAAGATGTCAGTTCTCTCCAAAATGATCTATAGATTCAATGCAATCCCAATCAAAATATCAACAGGCATTTTTGTAGAAATTGACTAGCTAATTCTATAATGTATGTGAAAATGTAAAGTCCTGGGATAGTAAAAAAGTTTTTTTAAAGGAGAGCAAAGTTGAAGGACTACTTCAGAGGCAGATGAGCTCCACGACTATGAAGGCAAAAGAAGAAATTTCTGAAAAGATGAGAAGAATCTGTGGTAGCGTAGAATAGTTCTCCTTGGTTTTAAATAAAGTTGTTTATTCCTTAAAAAAAAAAAAAGCTGAAGGACTACTTGATTTCATGACTTACCATAAAGCAACAATTATCAGTGCAGTATAGTATGGGTCAGGGCAGACATATAAATCAATAAAATAGTCTAGAAATAAACCCATATGTATATGATCAAAGAGCCAGGTAATTCAATGGGGTAAGAATAGTCTTTAATGGTGTTGGAATAATGAAATATCCATATGGAAAAAAAATGAACCTCAATCTTTGCCTCACACTGTACACTAAAGCTAATTTGAAATAGATCATAGACTTAAATGTAAAACCTAAAACTATAAATCTTTTAGAGCCTAGGAAAAAATCTTCACAATTTTGAAGTGGCAAAAATTTCTTAAACACATAAAACACTAACCATAAAAAATTCTGATAAATTAGACTTCATCAGAATTAATATCTCTGATATTCAAAAGATACCATTAATAAAATGAAAAGGCAAGTTATGCTCTAGAAGAAAATATTTGTAAAACACATATCTCACAAAAGACTTGTATCCAGAATACACAAAGAACTCTTAAAACTCAGTAAGAATACAAACAACCCATTTTCAAAGTGAGAAAAATATTTGAACAGACACTTCAAAATGAAGATATATGAAGATACATAGATGCCACATGAAAAGATGCTCAATAAAATTAGTCAACAGGAAAATACAAATTAAAATTACCACATACTCATAAGAATGATTAAAAATAAAAATACTAACAATACCAACTGTAGACAAAGATGTGGAGCAACTGAAATACCTACCATACATTATTGGTAGGAATGAAAAATGGTAAATTCCTTTCAGAAAACAGTTTGGCAGTTTCTTAAAAAGTTAAAACACACTTATTATATAACTCAGGAATTCTACTCTTAGGTATTTTCCAAGAGATATAAAAATACATGTTAACAAAAAGATCTGGATCCAAATATTCATGACAGTTTTATTTTTAATAGCCCCAAACTGTCAACAACCCAAATTCCTATCAACAGAAAATGGATAAACCAAACTGAGATTTATCTGTACAATGGGATACTACTTGTCAATAAAAAGGAACAAAAGACTAAAAAAAATTAAATGAAATACATGAACGGGAAGGTGGAGTTGACATAATTTTCCTTATTCCTCTAAGTACTATGAAAAACCCTGGACATTGCATAAACAAAGATAAAAAGGCTCAGAAAAATGGAAAGAAGGCAGACTGCCTAGGAACCTCAGGATTCTAGGAACAGCACTACGGTGAGTCTCCTGAGTATCCTTTTTGCTCCTTTTTGCCTCATATATACCAGACATAGAGCTGAAGAAACCAACAACTAGGAAATGCAGGTAGGTGCATACAAAAAGTCCCCAACAGGGCTTCCCTGGTGGTGCAGTGGTTGAAAATCCGCCTGCCAATGCAGGGGACACGGGTTCGAGCCCTGGTCTGGGAAGATCCCACATGCCACAGAGCAACTGGGCCCGTGAGCCACAACTACTGAGCCTGCGCGTCTGGAGCCTGTGCTCCGTAACAAAAGAGGCTGCGATAGTGAGAGGCCCGTGCACCGCGATGAAGAGTGGCCCCTGCTTGCTGCAACTAGAGAAAGCCCTCGCACAGAAACAAAGACCCAACACAGCCAAAAATAAATAAATTAATTAAAAAAAAAAAAAAGAAAAGAAAAAATGACTACTATCTTAAAAAAAAAAAAATCCCCAACAAAAGCCAATGGAACAGGAAAAGGGCAGCCTAGCGAAATAGAAAACTTTTAGACAATAACCACTCAAAAAAACTGTGACCTTACCCCCACCCACCCCTGCAAATGCTGAGTGGGAAATTTAGACTTCTACGCTCCTGAGTCTATAATGAGGAACTGCATCCAACATCCAACTGCCTCAGTTGTGGTGGTGCCAGAAAAATCCAAGGAGGAAGTCAAGACTTTCATTCCTGATGGATGACAAAAGTCTCCCCTCTCACACCTCAGTGTCAGTGGAGATCACACAGGGTGCCTAAACTTTCATTCCCACCCATCAGTAATTAGGTGAATCTCCCCTTCCTCTTGGGATGGCACCAGAGGACGTCCAGTGGAGAATTAAAACTTTCACTAATGCCAAGCTGCAAAGCGGCCACACCCTTTCCCTGTCATGTAAGTGGAGGTCAACTGGAAATCAGTAATGAGGTACTTCCATCTTTCCCAGCCAGGGAGGTATTAATGGAAGCCTACTGGGGAGCTAGACATAACAACCCAGACCCAGCAGTAATGAAGAGTCTCCATCTTGGGTGTCAACAAAAAAAAAACCTGGCCTTACATTCTCACCTGGCAGTAATGGGGTGATGTGCCTACCCCCTTCCCCTGCCAGAGTGGTGGCAAAAAATACAGCTAAAATAAAAAATTGAAGTCCCCAGGGTCTTATAATACCCCAAAAGTCCATGTCTCAATAATAATAATTTAAAAAAACCACTCATCATATCTAGGAACAGGACTATCTCAAACTGAATAAAAAAGGGCAATCAGGGGCTTCCCTGGTGGCGCAGTGGTTGAGAATCTGCCTGCCAATGCAGGGGACATGGGTTCGAGCCCTGGTCTGGGAAGATCCCACATGCCGCGGAGCAACTAGGCCCGTGAGCCACAACTACTGAGCCTGCACGTCTGGAGCCTGTGCTCCGCAACAAGAGAGGCCGCGAAAGTGAGAGGCCCGCGCACCACGATGAAGAGTGGCCCCCGCTTGCTGCAACTAGAGAAAGCCCACGCACAGAAACAAAGACCCAACACAACCATAAATAAATAAATAAATAAATAAATAAATAAATAAATAAATAAATAAATAAAATTTTTTAAAAAAAGGGCAATCAATAGATAGTAACACTGAGACAAAAGAGATGTGAGAATTATCTCAGATTTTAAAGCACCCATGACAAAAAGGTTTCAGTGAGGAATTGTGAATATGACTGAAACAAATGAAAAGAGAAAGTCTCAGCTAAGAAACAGAAAGTCTCAGCAAAGTTTTTAAACTGAAAAATACAATAATCAAAAACTCAGTGAACAGGATGAAGGAGACAGAAGAAAGAATAGCTAAACTGGAAGATAAAACAATAGAAATTATCAAATCTGAACAAAAGAGAGAAAATAGACTGAAAAACACAAACGAAGAGAACCTCAGGGACCTGTGGGACTTTAACAAAGATTTAACATTCATGTCATTGGACTTCCTGAAGGAGAGGAGAGAAAGGACAGAATTAAAAAAAAAAAAAAAAAAAAAAAAGCACTTGAAACAATGGCAGAAATTTTCACAATTAGCAAGAGACAAAAAGCTGAGTGAAACTCAAACAGAGTAAAATCAAAATATCCATTCTAGAACACATCATAACTTCTGAAAACTAAAGACAAAGAAAAATCTTGAAAGTAGCCAGAGAAAACAATTTACTTACAGGGGAAAAGCAATTAAATAACAGTGACTTGCTTATAAGAAACGACGAAAGCTAAAAGGATGTGACCCAAGAGTTTTTAAGCATTGAAAGAAAAGAATTGTCAACCTAGAACCTTATACCAATAAATATATTGTCTATTTATTTATTTAAGCAAGGCATTCTCAGATGAAGGAAAAATAAGAGATCTGTCACAAGCAGATCTACCCTAAAAGTATGACTAAAGTAAGTTCTCAAAACAGAAAGGAAATGCTAGATAGATAGATAGAAAGAATATGGTAAACAAAAATACTGATAAATACAATAGGCTTTTCTTCTCCTCTTGAGTTTTATAAATTATGTTTGACAGTTACAGCAAAAGTTATAACACTGGTTCTAAATGTATATGGAGGAAATATTTAAGATAATTATATTATACTAAATGGGGGAGGGTAACATGACACAAACGAAGGTAAGGTTTCTATAATCCCTCTAACTGGTAAAATGATGACATCAATACACTGAGTACATATGTATACATAATAATATAGAGCAACCACTAAAAAGCTATAAAAAAGATACATTCAAAACCACTATAGATAAATCAAAACGGAATTCTAAAAAATGTTTAAGAACACACAGGAAGGTAGGAAAAAGAAAACAGAGAAATGAAAAACAGAGAGAATAAACACAAAACAAAAATAAAATGGAAAAGTTAAGCCCAAACATATCAATAATTACATTAAATATAAAAGGTCTAAATATGGCAATTAAAAGAAAGATTGGCAGAGTTGATTTAAAAACATAACCCAACTATATACTGCCTACAAGAAACTCATTTCAAATACAACAATAAAGGCAGGTTGAAAGTAAAAGGATTTTAAAAAGAAATATCACGCAAAAAATCAAAAGAAAGCATATAACTGAAGTCCCAAGCCCAAGTATTTGGAGATGGGGCCTTTGGGAGGTAATTTGGCTTAGATTAGGTCAGAAAGAAGGTGGGGCCCCAATGAATGACGGGATTAGTATGTCCATGCCACACAGCAAGTGGGATCTTAGTTCCCTGACCAGGGATCAAACCCGCACCCCTTGCAGTGAAAGCATGGAGTCTTAACCACTGGACCACCAGGGAAGTCCCGGGATTAGTATCCATTTAAGAAGAGATGCCAGAAAGCTTGCTTTCTCTCTCCCTCTCTGCCATGAGAGGACATGGCAAGAAGGTGACCATCTGCAAATCAGAAGAAAGTCCTCACCAGAGAACAGAAATGGCTGGCAACTTGATCTTGGATACTCTAGTCTCCAGAACTATAATAAATAAATTCCTGTCGTTTAAGCTACCCAGTCTATCATACTTTGTTATAGTAGCACAAATCAACTAATACAATTCTATATAACAAGACTATATATATTTTTTCCAGTGCCCACCAACATATACCAAGAGATCATACCTTGGCCATAAACAATCTCAAGACTATAAAAGAACTGAAATCATACTGTGTTCTCTAACCACAATGGCATCAAACTAGAACCAATAATAGGACAACAACAGGAACATCTCCCAACACTTGCAAAGAAAACGATACACACTTGTCTACATAATCCACATGAACCAAAGAGGAAGTTTCAAGTGAAATAAAAAAATAGACTGAACTGAATGAAAATGAAAATATAACATCAAAATTTATGTAGTATAACTAACTAAAGTGCTGAGAGGGAAATTAACAGCACTAAATGTATATATTAGCAAAGAGAAAAGCCTCAAATCAATTATCTAAGCCCAATGTAATGAAGCTAGAAAAAGAGCAAAATAAACCTGAAGCAAACAGAAGGAAATAACATAGATAACAGCAGAAATCAATGACATTCAACACAGAAAACAGAAAAAAATGAATGAAAAACCTGATTCTTTAAAGAGCTAAAGAAAATTGACAAACCTCTAGAAAGACTAACAAAGAAATAAGACAAAACACACGTGACCAATATTAGGCATAATACAGGAGATATCACTACAGACACTGCAGACATCAAAAGGATAATGAGAAAATACTCTGAACAATTTGATGCACATAGCTTAGAAGGAATGAATCAATTCCTGGAAAAGCACAAACTATCACTACTCACCCAATATGAAATAATTTGAATAGCCCTGCAACTATTAAGGAAATTGAATCCATAATTTTCAGATGGTCAAAAAAGAAATCTCCATACCTAGATGATTTCATTGAAGAAATCTACCAAACATTTAAAGAAAAATTGATACCAATTCTACACAATCTCTTACAGAAAATAGAGGGAAAAAAACACTTCAGAGTTCATTTTATGAATCTAGCATTAACCTGATACCAAAACAAACCAAAGACAATACACAAAAAGAAAACTATAGACCAGTATCTCTCATGAATACAGACATTAAAATCCTTTTTCAAAAAATTAGCAAACGGAATTTAGCAATATGTGAAATGAATTACCACCATAACTGACCAACTGAGGTTTATTTTAGGGATGCAAGGCCAGTTTGATAATCAAAAATCAATCAATATAATCCACCATATTAGTAGGCTAAAGAAGAAAATTGACATGATCATATCAGTGGTATTAGCAGAGGAAAAGATACATAGAACTCAGAAATAGACCAATACAAATATGTCCACTTTATTTTTAACACAGCACAAAGGCATTTCAATGGAGGAAAGATGGCCTTTTCAACAAATGCAAATAATGTTGAAGCAATTGGACATTCATATGAAAAAAAAAAAGAACTTCAACCTAAGTCTCATCACACCTTATACAAAGTTAACTCAAAATAGATCATGAACTTAAGTATAAGACATAACACTATATAACTTTTGCAAAACAAACCATCAGAGAATATCATCAGAATCAAGGGTTAGGCAAAGAGTTGTCAGACTTTACACCAAAAGCCCAATCCATGAAGGGAAAAATTGATAAAATGGATTTCATAAAAGTTTTGCACTAACAAAAAAACAAGCTACAGACTGGGAGGATATATTTGCAAAACAAAGAACTGACAAAGGACTAGTATCAAGAATTATATAAAGAACTCTCAAAAATCAACAATAAAAAACAATCCAATTAGAAAATGAGCAAAAGACATGAGACATTTTGCTGAAGAGGATATGCAGATGGTATATAAGCACATGCAAAGATGCAACATCATTATCCATTAGGAAATGCATATTAAAACCACAATAAGATATCACTACAAACCAATCAGAGTAACTAAAACAAAAAATAGTGATAACACCAAATGCTGGCAAAGATGCAGAGAAATTACATTACTCATACAGTGCTGGTAGGAATGTAAAGCAATATAGGAACTCTAAAAAACAGGCTTGCAGTTTTTTAAAAATCTAAACATGCAACTACCCACCAAATGAACTACTGGGCATTTATCCCAGATAAATGAAAACTTTTGTTCACACAAAAAAATATAAAAAAAAAAATTTTTTTTAATTTTTTGGTTACTTGTGCTTTAGGTGTCATAGCTAAGGTGTGACCTTGTCTAACCCAAGGTCACAATAATCTACAACTACGTTTTCTTCTAAGAGTCTTATACTTTTAGCTCTTACTACTGGTCATTGATCCATTTCCAGTTAATTTTTGTACATGATATGAAGTAGGGATCCAAATTCATTCCTTTACATATGGCTATCCCGTTGTCCCAGCACCATTTGTTGAAAAGACTACTCTTTCTCTATCAATTATCTTTGTACCTTTGTCAAAATCAACTGACCATAGATGGGTTTATTTCTAGATCATTAATTCTACTGCACTGATCTCTATATCTGTTGTTATACCAGTACCACACTTTTTAAGTATTGTAGTTGATTACTGTAACTACAGTAAGCTCATTATTGTAGTAAATTTTGAAGTTGTAAAGTGTGACTCCTCCAACTTTGTTCTTCAAGGTTGTTTTGGCTATTCTGGGTCCCTTGCATTTCCATATAAATTTTAGGATCAGTTTTGTCAATTTCTACAAAAAAGACAGATTTTTGATAAAGAGTACATTGAACACAGGATATCTTTCCATTCTTGTATGTCTTCTTTAATTTTTTTCAACAATATTTTATAGTTTTTGATGTACAAGTCTTGCATTTCTTTTGTTTATCCCCTCTACTTTTAAAATGAGGAAACTAAGCCCTGAGAGATGAAGTGTAAGTGGCTTTCAAATGCATCCTTACTTTCTCTTTGGTGAAAACTCTCTTCCCTACTAGAATCTATGCAGATCATTTTACCCTGGTTCTCAAGAACAACTGAGCCAATAATCTGGGATTAAGATACTGCCTTACTGCCTCAAATCTGCTGTCTAGCATTTCACTGCCTGAAGAAGTACCTGATGCTTCCACAGGTTAAACAAATTCCGTAACAATTCACGTGGTACTGCTAGTATACTTAAGACAAGGGTCACAGTCTCTTTACATAGCCAAAGTCACTTTAGAGAAATGACAAGGAGGAATAAAGTCCAAATGAAGAATATGTGGTGGTTTAACACACGTCTGCATTGAGGACACAGGGAGGGGGAAGGGTAAGATGGGACGAAGTGAGAGATTAGCATTGACATATATACACTACCAAATGTAAAATGGATAGCTAGTGGAAAGCTGTTGCATAGCACAGGGAGATCAGCTCGGTGCTTTGTGACCACCTAGAGGGGTGGGATAGGGAGGGTGGGAGGGAGGGGATATGGGGATATATATATGTATACGTATAGCTGATTCACTTTGTTATACAGCAGAAACTAACACGACATCGTAAAGCAATTATACTCCAATAAAGATGTTTAAAAAAAAAACAAAACACGTCTTCAAAATCTTTGACACTTCTCCCATCACAAGGTGGAGCCTAATTCCCCTCACTAGAACATGGCCTGGTCTTACTGACTCTTAACAAAGAGGATGTAGTGAAAGTTATGCTGCATGATTTCCGAGGCTAGGTCATAAAAAGAAATACAGCTCCCACCTGGCCTGTGGGTTCTGAGACACTGAACCTTGGAACCTAGCCACCATGCTGTGAGGAAACTATATGGAAAAACTTCATACAGGTCTTCTGGCAGACAGCTCCTGCCAAAATCCCAGTCAACACTCTGATACCTGAGTGAGGAAGCCTTCAAAGTTGACTCTAGCCCCAGCCACAACTGATGGCAAACACATGAGACCCTAAGCACCCTAGCTTAGGCTAGTCAACCCTCTGAACCATGAGAGTTAACAATAATAAAAGATTGTTGTTGTTTTATGCTTCTAAGTTTGGGGTTGTTTACTTGAAATAATAGGTAACCAGTTAAGAACCTAAGGCAGCTTCCTAACTGCACATGCACCCAGCACAATCATACCTATCCTTGCATACTTCAAATGGAAACCAAATAGTACCTGCATAAGAATTCTAAATTCTCAGAACCTAATAGTTAGAAGAGCCCGTAGGAGTCATATGTTCTGACAATGCACGCAAAAACATTCACTGCCGACTGGTTTTTTTGCTTAAGGATGTGTCCCCAATGCCCTAGGAGTCTCCATTAGCCCCCAGTGCACCAACGCTTACAGGCATTTAACCTAGTAATAACAGAAAACTTCCACTTACAGTGTGAGGTGTATGTGTTATTAAGACTATTCACAGTATTTTGAGAAGTGAGAGAAAATAACTTATTCAAAAGGCAAATACACAAAAAATTCTGTACTGGAGGAGATACATAATATAGCCAGTCCAAGGTTCTATGTTTAAAAATGATGCAAAAAGACAGCTAAGGGATGAATTTGGAAACTGTCTTCTAAATAAAGCATTACAAAAGAAAGAAACACTGTACCTGGACTAGAGAAAAGGTCAAAGTCTTACCATTTTAATTTTCTTTCCCAATGCAATTGCTTGAACAATTGGACTTAATTGAAATTCACAAATATGTTAATTTATTATTTACTGGTTATTTAAAACTCTGGCAACAGCAAGCTATTTAGAAACAGAAGCACACTCCTATTGTGATCTTACATTTATTGGCAAATATAATACGTATGTTGTAAGAATTAAAAGTATTTTACTGGCACAAGACATTATCAGAAAATTATTCCATGATTAGTTAATGCACATATTAATATTAGGTGACTGTTACCAACAGAACATTCACCAATTTGATTCTTCCAAGGCGTTACCTCAACACTTACTTACGGGAACTAAAATAAAGTGAAGTTTACCTGGGAGATAGTTTGTAATAAAGTTATTTATTGCATAAATGAAAGCTTTCCTAGAAAAGATGATGGATTTGGACTAGGTGATTTAAAACCCACCATGGAATCCAAAAAATTAACTGGCAAGCATGGAAACTAAATTTACAATCTCCTATTCATTAAAATTATGCTTTAACTCCCTAAGCTATCCAATCATACTTTCTGAAAGAAAAAGGACTTTACAGTACTATAGTTTTAATGGGTGTCCATGAATTGCTTAGTACAGAAAAAATACATAAAATGAAGCAGAATGGATGGATAGCTGCTTGTATCATAGCTCAATGACTGGAACATGAAAAATGACTTAAGGAGACTAAGTAGTTACTTTAAATAACAAGCACTGTATGAAATAAAATGATCAGTAAAAGCATCTTAAACTGAGTAAAGTAGAGCTATGTGGTTACTTATCTGATATTTTAGTGATAGCTTTCTTTATTGGAAAAGCCTAGAGAACAGAACATAAAACCGTAAAACAGAAAAAAAAAACCACACACACAAAAAAACCAATAATCTTTCCATTTGGATATATAACTACAATAATCTTTCCATTTGGGCATATATTACTAAATTACTACTAAGTTATTACAGCTTTCCTTTTTGTTTCCCAATAGCCAAAAAATTCAAAGTTAGGTTTGGGATTCAATTCACATTTTATAGAAGACTCATCTCTTCTCCAAAACAGAGTTTTGGTTTAAAGGGTTGAAAGATAGCCCCAAGGAGTAGAAATATCCTTACATAAATGAGGAACGGAAAATATTAAAATTAAAAACTTGAATTAAACTTGGAGCAGCTAAGAGGACTACCTGGATATGTAACTCTGGGGATTAAGAATTAGTGTTATAATAAATAGGTACCAAAAGAACATATGAAGGAAAATGCAATTAAATCAAATAATATAAGATTTTTAAATGTAAGGGAATTTATTAAAAGACTTAGAGAATAAACAGAAGAAAAAAGGAGAATTATTTGAAATAGTTCCAGACACCCTAGGAGAAACTAAAAGGAGCATGTTGCTTGAGGAAAGTTAAGTCAACAGAAAAATCGGGAGAGCAGCAAATGGTTACTTAGGAAACATTTAGAGTTATACTGAACTTAGAGCAATGGACTCTTTTACCAAATCCCTGAAAAGGGTGAGGCTGCTGCAAGAATGGTGTTGGTTAAATGTAATGAGATCACTTTTTAGAAAAAAATTCTGAAGTTTATCTAAGAAATGCTAAATAATTCAAGAATTTGGACTAAAAGAGATACCAGCAAACCTGGGGCTGAAAAGAGTAGAATCAGGAAGGGACTGACAAAAGCATTATGCTGAATCAAGCTTTACTGATTGCTAAGCAAAGATATCCTTGAAACTTAGCAACATATCCCCAAGATTGTACACCCTGCTGTTCTTTCAAACCTTAGGAAAACTTTTTCAGACTTTAAGTTACAACGTGATACAGTAAAAATAACATTGGATTTGGAGGCCAACCACCTGGAATTCAGTTCTAGCTCTACTCCCTTTTGATTTGTATCATTTAAGGAGTGGAGGGGAGGAAATTATAAAACCTTCTAAACTTTAGCTTCCTCCTGTATAAAAGGTAGTAATGTTTCCTGCTTGGCCTAAATAAAAATTATTCTGTAACTGTACAGTGCTACAGATTGCAATTATTAGAGGACCACTGAGCATGGATGTTGAAGAGAGAGCCTCTATCCTCAGAATACTATGTGTAGGGACTTCCCTGGTGGCACAGTGGTTAAGAATCCACCTGCCAACACAGGGGACACGGGTTTGATACCTGGTCCGGGAAGATCCCACACATCGCAAAGCAACTAAGGGCGTGCGCCACAACTACGGAGCCTGCACTCTAAAGCCCGCGCACCTAGAGTCCGTGCTCCACAACAAGAGAAGCCACTGCAGTGAGAAGCCCGCACACCACAACAAAGAGTAGCCCCCGCTCGCTATAACTAGAGAAAGCCCACGCACAGCAACAAAGACCCAAAACAGCCAAAAATAAATAAATAAAATAAATAAATTTACTAAAAAAAAAAGGAATACTATGTGTATGTGTTTTGGGGGCACGGCGGCAGTAATCTTCTTTGATCAACATGCAGTTTAGAAGGGATGTGCACACTGTGGCAAAAGAAAAAGGGACATTTACCAAGCCAGTGAGCACAAGGCCTTAGTGAGCATCAAGGCGATAGTCAGATTGTGTTCTCTCTGATTCCTGCTAAGGAGGAGTGCATGGCAGAGATGGAGAATGGCAAAGAAAGTTAGAGGGCAAAGGGCAGTATGAGTACTTACAGCAAGAATTACTATGTTTTATTTCAGGCTTTCTAAAATTATGAGAACAGCTTAAGGATATAACAAGGATATTGTCTTAAGCAATCCTTGGATCAGATCCAACTAGGCACAGATAGTTCTGGGATGTCTTACAACAACAGACTAAGAGGTGTGACTTAATCCCTTACTGGTAGTGGCTCTACATTCTACTCCCTGGGCATAAGCACAGAACAGATTGCCAACAAACATAGGAAAGGATGCTCAACATCACTAATCATTAGAGAAATGCAAATGAAAACTACAATGAGGTATCACCTCACATCAGTCAGAATGGCCATCATCAAAAAATCTACAAACAATAAATGCTGGAGAGGGTGTGGAGAAAAGGGAACCCTCTTGCAGTGTTGGTGGGAATGTAAATTGATACAGCCAGTATGGAGAACAGTATGGAGGTTCCTTAAAAAACTAAGAACAGAACTACCCTATGACCCAGCAATCCCACTACTGGGCATATACCCTGAGAAAACCATAATTCAAAAAGAGTCATGTACCACAATGGTCATTGCAGCTCTATTTACAATAGCCAGGACATGGAAGCAACCTAAGTGTCCATCGACAGATGAATGGAGAAAGAAGATGTGGCACGTATATACAATGGAATATTACTCAGCCATAAAAAGAAACGAAATTGAGTTATTTGTAGTGAGGTGGATGGTCCTAGAGTCTGTCATACAGAGTGAAGTAAGTCAGAAAGAGAAAAACAAATACCGTATGCTAGCACATATATATGGAATCTAAAAAAAAAAAAAGACTAGAGGGAAAAGTTACTGAACAAAGAAAATGAGAATTCTTAATCAAGAGGTTTTTTTTAATTAAGCTATCTTTTTTTAGTTAGAAACCTAAAATTTAAGCAGCAAATCATATTCAAAGGAAAGGTTGTTCAACCATGGGATCATAAAAAAAAAAAAATGGTTCTGATGAACCTAGGGGCAGGACAAGAATAAAGATGCAGACATAGAGAATGGACTTGAGGACACGGGGAGGGGGAAGGGTAAGCTGGGACGAAGTCAGAGAGTCGCACTGACATATATACACTACCAAATGTAAAACAGCTAGTGGGAAGCAGCTGCATAGCACAGGGAGATCAGCTCGGTGCTTTGTGACCACCTAGAGGGGTGGGATAGGGAGGGTGGGAGGCAGATGCAAGAGGGAGGGGATATGGGGATATATGTATATGTATAGCTGATTCACTTTGTTATACAGCAGCAACTAACACAACAATGTAAAGCAATTATACTCCAATAAAGATGTTAAAAAAAATTAAAAAAAAAAAAAAGAAAGATATTGGTCTCCCACCACTGCTGCCATCACTGCATCCATGAGTGCCATAGGACTCAGGTCTCCTGTAGTTTCAAAACAGACCATTTTGGCAGCAGAGGTGACATATCTAAAATTGGCTTGTGGATATCTGAGCTAAGAAGCATTTGGGGAAAAAAAAGGTTTGAAGTTCTTTTAAGTGTTCTACCATGGAAAATTAGAAGATGAATGCTAAATGTATAAAACCCATCATCCAAAGCTAAATGGCAAACTTAATTTCCCATCTATTTGAATAAAACGGGCCTGCTACAATTAAGATTAATTTTGCATGGAAAAGGTAGCAAAGAACATCACTTAATGATCTTCTAAGCCTTGAAACAAAATCCTTGCTGATTCAATTTAAAGATGGCACCTCGGTTACAGGAAAACATGTTGGAGCCTCTGTTTTTTTCACTAGGGACCTCTCAATACCCTCACTTTCTAGGGTTAATGGTAACTTTTACCCAAGGTTCTTTCTGAGTTTACTACAATTTTTATAAATAGGAAAAACCCTACTCCAAATATTTTATACTGAAAATAATGTCAGTGGGACCACACTGGCATATATTAAATATTTATTAAAAAGCAGAAAAGGGGCCTGATAAATCATAAATACTGAAAAGGTAAATTTAAAAAAATCACCTTTTCCAATCATATAAACTTTCTGTCTTGAATTTGACTGATAATCTGGAATGTTGAGAACTTATAGCTGAAATATAATGTCATCTTCCTATTTTTAGTATTTGCCAGAATTTGTCTAATGTCTGAATTGAACTGTACCACAAACTATTTCTCTCCTTTACTGTCTTCCTTACATATTGCTATTATTCTACTCTGTACTATAAAAATGCCTCATATGAATCATAAAACTTATAGAAAAGTTTGTATGTTAGCTGTCTGGAGTTAAATGAAAAATCCTTTTTGTTTCCATCTTTGTTATTAAAATATTCTTAAATATGTGAGTATACTTACATTTCAGTGTTTACTTATGCCAGGTGTTCAAATGCTTTATATATACTAACTCAATCATTACAACAACTTTATAAAGTAGAGTACATTACTATCTCCATTTTATAAATCAGGAAACTGAGGCACAGAGACCTTATACAGCTAGTGATCTGGAGCCAGTTTTTAGTTTACTAAATATCTTATATCAGCTTAATTTTTTGTGTGTAATTAGTCCTTCTATCCAAAAAAGTACAGAGCTGCAGATTCCTCTTAACCAGTGTTTCCTAAACTGTTTCTTCAAGTCTCAATAAAGAGACTAAACTGACCTATAGCTGATAACCTTTAGGTTCTTCAATCTTTTACTGCAAAATGGATAGGACTAATTGAGCTACATTTTTTAGTTAAACAAAATATAAAGGGTATGAGTATCTCTTGTTATGATAAAAATCAGCTCTATAACACGAAAGGGAATTTTACATGCAATGCATATACAATTGCTGTATGGCAATTTTAATGTACTTGATCTTTCAGTGTCATATCAAAGAGGAAAAAGAAAATGACTTGGTTGAGCAGAAAGGCCAAGCCTTGGACTGGATACTGATATGCATGGATTGACACCTTGGGAAGCTGGGAAAGACACCCTGCTCTTTTCCTGCATCTGTTGATGGGCACTGAGAGCAGGCTCTTCCTTTAATTTTAAGTGAATTTTATCTGAATCACATATAGAAAAAAAGGAGATGAAAATTACATAGAGACCAGAGTTCCAATCTAGTTCTTTGATTTTTATTCATGCTCCACACATTTAAATTAAAACAAACAAACAAACAAACACTCAGAAATCAGCAAATTACCTCGAATGCAGCTCTGTGCTGCCATTATTATATTTGCTTCCTCTTTCCCAGACACCAAAGTCAGGCACACGGTAAACTCTTTCCACACAAAATACAAGGTTCTGAATAAAAGAGACCTAAAAGAAAAGAGATGAAACATAAGGACACGTGAAATAACAGGACCTTTAGATATTGATAAGAACAATCAGATATTTGAAAATTTGGATTTGAAATTCAAAATGTATTTGCCTACCAACACTTTTTCAACATGCTGAAATTTTTGTGATTATTACATTACTATGAATACGCTCTTATATACGGTTTTTCTAATATAAAGCCTAAAGTGAGAACCTAATATAAACAGTACAGAAATAAAATTTAAATCCTGTCAATGTTCCAACTATAATTCTTCAATGATGTATCTATCAACATTATGGTTCATGAGGGCTGTGCATCTTAAGAATTAAGAAAAATATAAAGCACTGTTTTATACTAGATAATAATATTTGGAATCTAAAATGTCAAATGTTAAAGAAGTCTAACACTTTGGAGATAAAAAGGTATTTTTCAGTTCTAAAATGAGTCAGTCTCATGTTAGGTCAACCTAGAGTCTTGAGTTTATTACTCATGGAATCTGATCTTCCTCCTGCCTTTTCTATAGCTATAGGTACCCATTTTTATACACTCAAAGCTTACAGTTGGAGATGGGCCCAACCAATAGGCCAGGAATCACAGCTTTCATGTAAAGATTTCAAACATTTGATTAAATTTATACTTTCAATAGTAACTATGGAAAGCAAAGATTACGGTCAGTTCTTACTTAATAAAAGTTTATTCATTTTAATAAAAACAATATCTTATGTGGGCTACCGGTCCTAATTACAGGGTTTTTAATTTAGTCATCATGTTTGGTTCAATACTGCATACTGAATATGTGCATCTTGTCTACCCTTCGTCTCGCTATCCCTCTAAAGTGGCAATACTTATTCCCCGACCTCCACCCTACACACCTAATTAATTTAATGTACATATTCTTAAGAATGACACATAATAACACTAAAAACCAAGGTAAAGTTCCACCAGTAGACTAGAAACTTTGAGAAATTATAGAAAAAGAGAAAGCAGTAGGGAAGAATTGGTTGAGAAATCAGAGCAGAGGAAAACACAGACTCTTAAAATGATTCTTCCTTGCTCTCTAGGGTCTCTAGCAAGTCTCTAAGCCCAGAGTTAAAAAATACATTGATCAAGAGTTGACCAGGAAACAGTCTACATACGTTCTCTCACAAATGATGAATGGCTGAGGCAGCTGAATCCCTGACCTTTTCATTCTCAATCCCAACATAGAGATATCTGCCTTCAGAGCCAAGAACAGCGCACGCATTTCAGTGAAGGAAAAAGCAATTAGGGTGTTGGGGCCTCACAGAAATATAACAGAGCATTCTAGGTTTTCATAAAACACAAACCTATCCTGTCACTTCTCCACCAAAGAGTGGAGCAGTACACACCTCCAGTAAACTTTTTTTTACTTCAAATATTGGGGAGGGTCTTCCCAGCTTTCCCAATTTGTTACCTTACCTATTTCCCTAAGGAAAACCTGCCTATATAAAAATCCTGGTGTAATTTCATAAAACCTGATGTCTTCAGCTTTTCCATGGTCTTTAGAGTTAATTAGATTCTATAAAACTTACAGGAAATACTTTATACTTGTCAGGTCTCCAAGTTAAAAGATTTGAAACCATCTAAATCCTTCTTCCTCTTATGACAAACTTCTTAAGTATATAGTCCATATACCTGCTTCTTCCCCCTCTCAGGAGGACTTTAGGACCAGGGCTGAGCCCAAGTGAGGCAGTCTGCTCAGGCTGCATGAATGGTGTAATAGTTGGCCAAGAAGGCATTTTTGGCTAATAAGCCCCATAAGTAAAACTAAAATACCACTTACATTCCAGTTCCGCAAAAAAAGGAGTTCAGAAATTGCCATTCCACTTCATCCTAACAAATAAAAAGCTTTTTAACTCTTCTTGGATCCATGAGAGAGGGGAGGACACAGAGCAAACTGCTGTCCCAAGACTGGAGATATCCACAGGTGGAAACAGTTATGGCTCCCTAGAGCATAGACTCATGAGCAGAAACCACCTAGGGTATCAGTGATGGGGTAGTAAAACCTGAACTGTAACTGACAAATTGTTAGAGGCTCACTTAAAAACTCTTGAAAGTTAAAAACTCCAGGGTGACACAGTCATAACGGGGTCCCCACAATACTGTGAGATTTACCTCCAAGAGCTCAGCCAGGCTCCCACAGAAAATATCCTAGGAAAATCCCCTGTGGCTTCCAGCAAGGAGAGGGGAAAAGTAACCATTTTGAAATACATTGAAACATTCTGTTTTTCTTAAGAGGGTCTCCCCTTAGGGGAAACTAGTTAATCAAAGCCAGACCTGCTGGGCTATTTTCAGAGCCTAACTGACTCGGGAAGGGAAATACCCAATTCCAACCAGCTCTAACCTTCCACATGGGGAACAGAAATTTTCAATTCCAGCCTACCAGAGCCATCCTGCCCTACCTAAGGGGAGAGAAAAAAACTGAAAACACTTATGAAGTTCATAGTCCAGATGCACAGGCTAACTAACAGACTGGGACCTAATTGTAGGATTATAGAAGGCTAACTAAAAGACTGCCTAGGTCCATGAGCTGATCACGCCCTCTTTGAACCATTCCTCTAAAACTCCTCACTACCTCCTCCAGGTAAGTACACACAGTTTTGAGGGCATTAGCCTGCTGTGGCCCCCTTTGCCTGGCAAAGCAATAAAGCTATTCTTTTCTACTTCACCCAATAAAGAAATAAATAAATACTGCCTAATCATAGCAAAATAATAGCAACAATGTATTGATAACTGATTATGTTTATGACTATATCTTACGTGTGTATATGTTTATGTATGCTTATATATAAATAAAATAAATGACAGCAAAGATACAAGGGATAAGAGGAATAGGATTATTTTGTTATTATAAAGTACTCAACACTATGTGTGAAGTAGTATAGTGTTATTTGAAAGTGGACTTATTTGTTGTAAAAGTATATTGCAAACTCCAGGGCAACAAGTAAAAAAAGTAGGAAAAAAATGAAATGTAAATGATATGCTAAAAAAGGAGAGAAAACAGAATCATATAAAAAACTCAATTAGAGCAAAGGGAAAAAAAGAGTGGAAGACAAAAATAGACAAACAATAAGAGCAACAAATAGAAAACAGTAACCAATATAGCAGATAGTAATCCAACTATATCAATAATCACTCTGAATGTCAATGTTCCAAATGCACCTATTAAAAGACAGAGATTGTTAGAGTGGACCAAAAACCATGACCTAACTATATGTTGTCTATAACAAACCCACTTTCACTATAAAGACACATATAGATTTCAAATAAATAAATGGTGAAAAATATACTATGCTAACACTAATCACCAGACGAGAAAGCTGAAATAGCTATTTAATTTCAAACAGAGCAGACTTCAAAGGAAGGAAAGTTATTAGGGATAAAGAAGGGAATTATATAATAATAAAGGAGTTGATTCTCTAAGAAGACATAACAATCTTTAACATGTATATGCCTAACAACATCAAATTGTGAGGAAAAAAAGCAATAGAATTGGAAAGAGAAACAGATGAATTCTCTATCAGAGTTTAAGACTTCAACACCTCTCTATAAGAAACAGATCCAGCAGGCAGAAAATCAGTAAGGATATAGTTGAACTCAATGACATCATGAATCAACTGGATATAAAGGACATTCACAGACTATTTCACTGCAGAACAGCAGAATATATGTTCTTCTCAAGCTTACATGGAACACTCACAAATACAGACCACATTCTGGGTCAAAACCACACCTTAACAAATGTAAAAAGATATAAATCATACAATGTCTGCTCTCAGTCCACAAATGATTAAACTAGAAATCAATAACAGAAAGACAACTGGAAAATCCCCAAACATGAAGATTGAACAACATAATACTAATACTATATGGGTCAAAAAAAAAAAAAAAATGAAATGAAACAGCTTTTCAAAATTTTAGGGATGCAGTGAAAGCAGTGTGAGAGGGAAATTTATAGCACTGAATGCATATATTAAGAAAGAAGAGATCTAAAATCAATATTCTAAGTTTCTACTTTAGAAAACTAGAAAAAGAGCAAATTAAATCCAAAGTAAGAATAAGTAAAGAAATAATAAGAATTAGAACAGAAACCAATGAAATTGAAAACAGGAATTTAAGAGACAAAAACAATGAAACCAAAAGCTGGTTCTTTGAAAATAAAATAAATAAGCTTCTAGCTATGCTAACTAAGGAAAAAAAGAGAGAGGACACAAATTACTATTAACATAAACAAAAGAGGGGACATCACTACATTTCCCGTGGCAATTAAGAGTAAAATAAAGGAATACAAACAGTAACTCTATGTCCATAAATTTGATAACCCAGATGAAATAGACCAATTCCTTGAGAGCCACAATACAACAAAACCAACAAAAAAAAGAAACAGATAATCTAAATAGACCTGTATCTATTAAAGAAATTCAATCAATAATTATGATCTTCCAAAACAGAAAGCATCAGTTCTAGATGGGTTCACTGGTGAATTCTACCAAACATTTAAGGAAGAAATTTTATCAATTCTCTACAATCTCCTTCAAAGGATAAAAGCAGAGGGAATACTTCCTAACTCATTCTGTGAGGCCAACAATACCTTAACACCCAAACCAGACAGAGACATTATAAGAAAACTACAGACCAATATCCCTCATGAACATAGATGCAAAAATCCTCAACAAAATATTTGCAAATTGTGCTTCCCTGGTGGCGGAGTGGTTGAGAATCCACCTGCCAATGCAGGGGACATGGGTTCAAGCCCTAGTCCGGGAAGATCCCACATGATGCAGAGCAACTAAGCCCATGCGCCAAAACTACTGAGCCTGCGCCCTAGAGCCCGTGAGCCACAACTACTGAGCCCGTGTGCCTTAACTACTGAAGCCCGTGTACCTAGAGCCCAGGCTCCACAACAAGAGAAGCCACCGCAAGAAGACGCCTGTGCACCAAAACGAAGAGTAGCCCCCACTCGCCACAACTAGAGAAAGCCCGCACGCAGCAACGAAGACCCAACGCAGCCAAAAATAAATAAATAAAAATAAATAAATTTATAAAAATATATATATATTTGAAAATTGAATCCAAAAAAGTATAAAAAAGAATTATACCACACCAAGTAGAATTTATCTCAGACATGCCAAGCTGATTCAACATTAGAAAATCTATTACTGTAATACATCACAACAAAAGACTAAAAAAGAAAAATCACATGATCATTTCAACAGATGAAGAAAAGTATTTGACAAAATCCAATACTGATTCACGATCAAAAACTCTTGGTAAACTAGGAATAGAGGGGAACTTTCTCAACTTGAAATGGACTATCTACAAAATATATACAACTAAAATCATATTTAATGGTGAGAAACTCAATGCTTCCTCAGTAAGATCAGGTACAAGGCAAGCATGTTCCTTCTTGCCACTCCTTTTCAAGATCATACTGGAAGTCCTTGCTAATTTAATAGGGCAAGGAAAGGAAATAAAAGGTATTCAGATTGGGAAGGAAAACATGAAACTGTCTTTGGTGGCAGATGACATGATCATCTATGCAGAAAGTCCAAAACAATCAACAAAAAAACCCTGGAACTAATAACCAAATATAACAAGCTGCAGGATAAAAGTTTAATATATAAAAGTCAATTACATTCCTATATATCAACAATGAGCAAGTAGAATCTAAAATTAACACCCCCAAAAATGAAACAGGTATAAATCTAAGGAAATATATATAAGATCTATATGAGGAAAACTACAAAACTGATTAATGTCATCAAAGAAGGACTAAATAAATGGAGAGGTATTTCATGTTCGTGAATAGGAAGACTCAATATTGTCAAGCTATCAATTCTTCCCAAATTGATCTATATATTCGATACAATCCCAACCAAAGTACCAGCAAGTTATTTTATAGATATTAACAAACTGATTCTAAAGATTTTACAGAGCGGCAATAGACCCAGAATAGTCAACCCAATTTTGAAGAAGAACTAAGTTGGAGATATCACACTACCCAATTTCAAGATTTACTATAAAGCTACGGTATTCAACACAGTGTGGCATTGGCAAAAAAATAAACAAACAGATCAAAGGAACAGAAAAGAGAGCCCAGAAATAGAACCCCGTAAGTATAGTCAACTGATCTTTAACAAAGCAGCAAAGGTAATACAATGGAGAAAAGACAGTCTCTTCAACAAATGGTGCTGGAACAAATGGACATCCTCATTAAAACAAAAAAATGAATATAGAGAGAGAACTTATATCCTTTACAAAAGTTAACTCAAAATGGATCATTGACCTAAATGTAAAAGCAAAACTATAACTCCTAGAAGACAACACAGGACAATATCTAGATGACATTGGGTATAGAGATGCCTTTTTAGATAAAACGTCAAGGAAACAATTTAGGAAAGAAATAATTAATAATCTGGACTTCAATACAATTAAAAACTTGTGCTCTGTGAAAAATAATGTCAAGAGATTGAGAAAACAAGCCACAGATTGGGAGAAAATGTTTACAAAAGACACACCTGATAAAGCACTGTTATCCAAAATATACAAAGAACACTTAAAACTCAACAAAAGAAAACAATCTGACTAAAAAAAATTAATTAACATTCTATGTTTGCAATGCATATTTACAATTCTGTGATTCTGGTATTCTAGCCCTTGAAAACTTATAACCCATACCTTTGTTTTATACCCAATTATGAAATATATCCATTTGGATTTTCCATTAAACACCATGTTCTAAATTCTTCCACCATTTGTAAGTACTTCTCAATTCTGTTTTTCACCGTAAGACCACTGGTTTTCTATGCTCTAGGTCTAGAAACACATCTGTGGCTACTGTGTCTTCTTTATCCCCCATATCATTCTGACACCAAGGTCTGCTATTTTTCACACCATTTTTGTTGTCAAAAAGGTTCTGTGGGGAGAGGGAGGGGCAAGATGGCAGAAGAGTAAGACGCGGAGATCACCTTCCTCCCCACAGATACAGTAGAAATACATCTACACGTGGAACTGCTCCTACAGAACACCCACTGAACGCTGGCAGAAGACGTCAGACCTCCCAAAAGGCAAGAAAATCCCCACGTACTTGGGTAGGGCAAAAGAAAAAAGAAATAACAGAGACAAAAGAATAGGGACGGGACCTGCACCAGTGGGAGGGAGCTGTGAAGGAGGAAAGGTTTCCACACACTAGGAAGCCCCTTCATGGGCAGAGACTGCGGGTGGCAGAGGGGGGAAGCTTCAGAGCCACGGAGGAGAGCGCAGCCACAGGGGTGCGGAGGGCAAAGCGGAAAGATTCCCGCACAGAGGATCGGTGCCGACCAGCACTCACTAGCCCGAGAGGCTTGTCTGCTCACCCACCGGGGCGGGCCGGGGCTGGGAGCTGAGGGTCGGGCTTCGGTCGGATCGCAGGGAGAGTACTGGGGTTGGTGGCGTGAACACAGCCTGAAGGGGCTAGCGCACCACAGCTAGCCGGGAGGGAGCCCGAGAAAAAGTCTGCAGCCGCCGAAGAGGCAAGAGACTTTTTCTTGCCTCTTTGTTACGCGGCGCTCAAGGAGAGGGGATTCAGAGCGCCGCCTAAACGAGCTCCAGAGACGGGCGCGAGCCGCGGCTATCAGCACGGATCCCACAGCAACAGGGGCGCAGAGGGAAAAACGGAGAGATTCCCGCACAGAGGCTCGGCGCCGAGCAGCACTCACCAGCCCGAGAGGCTTGTCTGCTCACCCGCCGGGGCGGGCCGGGGCTGGGAGCTGAGGCTCGGGCTTCGGTCGGATCGCAGGGAGAGGACTGGGGTTGGTGGCGTGAACACAGCCTGAAGGGGCTAGCGCACCACAGCTAGCCGGAAGGGAGCCCGAGAAAAAGTCTGCAGCTGCCGAAGAGGCAAGAGACTTTTTCTTGCCTCTTTGTTTTGCGGCGCGCAAGGAGAGGGGATTCAGAGCGCCGCTTAAACGAACTCCAGAGACGGGCGCGAGCCGCGGCTATCAGCGCGGACCCCAAAGGTGGGTGCGAGCTGCGGTTATCAGCGCGGACCCCAGAGATGGGCGCGAGCCACGGCTATCAGCGCGGACCCCAGAGTCGGGGGCGAGCCGCGGCTATCAGCGCGGACCCCAGAGGCGGGTGCGAGCCACGGCTATCAGCGCGGACACCAGAGACGGGCATGAGACGCTAAGGCTGCTGCTGCTGCCACCAAAAAGCCTGTGTGCGAGCACAGGTCACTCTCCACACCGCCCCTCCCGGGAGCCAGTGCAGCCCGCCACGGCCAAGCTCCCGTGATCCGGGGCCAACTTCCCCGGGAGAGCTCAGGCTGCTGCAACTTAAAGCCGGCTTCTGCCGCCGCAGGCTCGCCCCGCCTCCACCGTACCGCTCCCTCCCCCTGGGCTGAGTGAGCCAGAGCGCCCTAAGCAGCTGCTCCTTTAACCCCGTTCTGTCTGGGCGGGGAACAGACGCCCTCAGGCGACCTACATGCAGAGGCGGGTCCAAATCCAAAGCTGAACCCCGGGAGCTGTACGAACAAAGAAGAGAAAGGGAAATCTCTCCCAGCAGCCTCAGAAGCAGCGGATTAAAGCTCCACAAACAACTTGATATGCCTGCATCTGTTGAATACCTGAATAGACAACGAATCATCCCAAATTTAGGAGATGGACTTTGGGAGCAGGATATATTAATTTTTCCCCTTTTCCTTTTTTTGTGAGTGTATATGTGTATGCTTCTGGGTGAGATTTTGTCTGTATAGCTTTGCTCTCACCGTTAGTCCTAGGGTTAGGTCCGTCCGTTTGTTTTTTTTTTTCTTACTTAAAAATTTTTTTTCCCTAATAAATGTTTTCTTAATAATTTTTTCCTTATTTTCTATTTTTAAAAAACACACCAGACCTAACAAATGAAGAGAAAATAGGCAGCCTACCTGAAAAAGAATTCAAAATAATGATAGTAAAGATGACACAAAATCTTGGAAATAGAATAGACAAAATGCAAGAAACATTTAACAAGGACGTAGAAGAACTGAAGAGGAAACAAGCAACGATGAATAACACAGTAAATGAAATTAAAAATACTCTAAAAGGGACCAATAGCAGAATAACTGAGGCAGAAGAACGATAAGTGACCTGGAAGATAAAATCGTGGAAATAACTACTGCAGAGCAGAATAAAGAAAAAAGAATGAAAAGAACTGAGGACAGTCTCAGAGACCTCTGGGACAACATTAAACGCACCAACATTCGAATCATACGGGTCACAGAAGAAGAAGTGAAAAAGAAAGGGACTGAGAAAATATTTGAAGAGATTATAGTTGAAAACTTCCCTAATATGGGAAAGGAAATAGTTAATCAAGTCCTAGAAGCACCAAGAGTCCCATACAGGATAAATCCAAGGAGAAACACACCAAGACACATATTAATCAAACTATCAAAAATTAAATATAAAGAAAACATATTAAAAGCAGCAAGGGAAAAACAACAAATAACACACAAGGGCATCCCCATAAGGTTAACAGCTGATCTTTCAGCAGAAACTCTGCAAGCCAGAAGGGAGTGGCAGGATATACTTAAAGTGATGAAGGAGAAAAACCTACAACCAAGATTACTCTACCCAGAAAGGATCTCATTCAGATTCAATGGAGAAATTAAAACCTTTACAAACAAGCAAAAGCTGAGAGAGTTCAGCACCACCAAACCAGCTTTACAGCAAATGCTAAAGGAACTTCTCTAGGCAAGAAACACAAGAGAAGGAAAACACCTACAATAACAAACCCAAAACATTTAAGAAAATGGGAATAGGAACATACATATCGATAATTACCTTAAATGTAAATGGATTAAATGCTCCCACCAAAAGACACAGACTGGCTGAAAGGATACAAAAACAAGACCCATATATATGCTGTCTACAAGAGACCCACTTCAGACCTAGAGACACATACAGACTGAAAGTGAGGGGATGGAAAAAGATATTCCATGCAAATGGAAATCAAAAGAAAGCTGGAGTAGCAATTCTCAGATCAGACAAAATAGACTTTAAAATAAAGACAATTACAAGAGACAAAGAAGGACACTATATAATGATCAAGGGATCGATCCAAGAGGAAGGTATAACAATTGTAAATATTTATGCACCCAACATAGGAGCACCTCAATACATAAGGCAAATACTAACAGCCGTAAAAGGGGAAATCGACAGTAACACAATCATAGTAGGGGACTTTAACACCCCACTTTCACCAATGGACAGATCAGCCAAAATGAAAATAAATAAGGAAACACAAGCTTTAAATGATACATTAAACAAGATGGACTTAATTGATATTTACAGGACACTCCACCCAAAAACAACAGAATACACATTTTTCTCAAGTGCTCATGGAACATTCTCCAGGATAGATCATATCTTGGGTCACAAATCAAGCCTTGGTAAATTTAAAAAAATTGAAATCGTATCAAGTATCTTTTCCGACCACAACGCTATGAGACTAGATATCAATTACAGGAAAAGATCTGTAAAAAATACAAACACATGGAGGCTACACAATACACTACTTAATAACGAAGTGATCACTGAAGAAATCAAAGGGGAAATCAAAAAATACCTAGAAACAAATGACAATGGAGACACAACGACCCAAAACCTATGGGATGCAGCAAAAGCAGTTCTAAGAGGGAAGTTTATAGCAATACAAGCCTACATCAAGAAACAGGAAACATCTCGAATAAACAACCTAACCTTGCACCTAAAGCAATTAGAGAAAGAAGAACAAAAAAACCCCAAAGCTAACAGAAGGAAAGAAATCATAAAGATCAGATCAGAAATAAATGAAAAAGAAATGAAGGAAACAATAGCAAAAATCAATGAAACTAAAAGCTGGTTCTTTGAGAAGATAAACAAAATTGATAAACCATTAGCCAGACTCATCAAGAGAAAAAGGGAGAAGACTCAAATCAATAGAATTAGAAATGAAAAAGGAGAAGTAACCACTGACACTGCAGAAATACAAACGATCATGAGAGATTACTACAAGCAACTCTATGCCAATAAAATGGACAACCTGGAAGAAATGGACAGATTCTTAGAAATGCACAACGTGCCGAGACTGAACCAGGAAGAAATAGAAAATATGAACAGACCAATCACAAGCACTGAAATTGAAACTGTGATTAAAAATCTTCCAACACACAAAAGCCCAGGACCAGATGGCTTCACAGGCGAATTCTATCAAACATTTAGAGAAGAGCTAACACCTATCCTTCTCAAACTCTTCCAAAATATTGCAGAGGGAGGAACACTCCTAAACTCATTCTACGAGGCCACCATCACCCTGATACCAAAACCAGACAAAGATGTCACAAAGAAAGAAAACTACAGGCCAATATCACTGATGAACATAGATGCAAAAATCCTCAACAAAATACTAGCAAACAGAATCCAACAGCACATTAAAAAGATTATACACCATGATCAAGTGGGGTTTATTCCAGGAATGCAAGGATTCTTCAATATACGCAAATCAATCAACGTGATACATCATATTAACACACTGAAGAAGAAAAACCATATGATCATCTCAATAGATGCAGAGAAAGCTTTCGACAAAATTCAACACCCATTTATGATAAAAGCCCTGCAGAAAGTAGGCATAGAGGGAACTTTCCTCAACATAATAAAGGCCATATATGACAAACCCACAGCCAACATCGTCCTCAATGGTGAAAAACTGAAACCATTTCCACTAAGATCAGGAACAAGACAAGGTTGCCCACTCTCACCACTATTATTCAACATAGTTTTGGAAGTGTTAGCCACAGCAATCAGAGAAGAAAAAGAAATAAAAGGAATCCAAATCGGAAAAGAAGAAGTAAAGCTGTCACTGTTTGCAGATGACATGATACTATACTTAGAGAATCCTAAAGATGCTACTAGAAAACTACTAGAGCTAATCAATGAATTTGGTAAAGTAGCAGGATACAAAATTAATGCACAGAAACCTATTGCATTCCTATATACTAATGATGAAAAATCTGAAAGTGAAATTAAGAAAACACTCCCGTTTACCATTGCAACAAAAAGAATAAAATATCTAGGAATAAACCTACCTAAGGAGACAAAAGACCTGTATGCAGAAAATTATAGGACACTGATGAAAGAAATTAAAGATGATACAAATAGATGGAGAGATATACCATGTTCTTGGATTGGAAGAATCAACATTGTGAAAATGACTCTGCTACCCAAAGCAATCTACAGATTCAATGCAATCCCCATCAAACTACCACTGGCATTTTTCACAGAACTAGAACAAAAAATTTCACAATTTGTATGGAAACACAAAAGACCCCGAATAGCCAAAGCAATCTTGAGAACGAAAAATGGAGCTGGAGGAATCAGGCTCCCTGACTTCAGACTATATTACAAAGCTACAGTAATCAAGACAGTTTGGTACTGGCACAAAAACAGAAATATAGATCAATGGAACAGGATAGAAAGCCCAGAGATAAGCCCACGCACATATGGTCACCTTATCTTTGATAAAGGAGGCAAGCATATACAGTGGAGAAAAGACAGTCTCTTCAATAAGTGGTGCTGGGAAAATTGGACAGGTACATGTAAAAGTATGAAATTAGAACACTCCCTGACACCATACACAAAAATAAACTCAAAATGGATTAAAGACCTAAGTGTAAGGCCAGACACTATCAAACTCTTAGAGGAAAACATAGGCAGAACACTCTATGACATAAATCACAGCAAGATCCTTTTTGACCCAGCTACTAGAGAAATGGAAATAAAAACACAAATAAACAAATGGGACCTAATGAAACTTAAAAGCTTTTGCACAGCAAAGGAAACCATAAACAAGACCAAAAGACAACCCTCAGAATGGGAGAAAATATTTGCAAATGAAGTAACTGACAAAGGATTAATCTCCAAGATTTACAAGCAGCTCATGCAGCTCAATAACAAAAAAACAAACAACCCAATCCAAAAATGGGCAGAAGACCTAAATAGACATTTCTCCAAAGAAGATATACAGATTGCCAACAGACACATGAAAGAATGCTCAACATCATTAATCATTAGAGAAATGCAAATCAAAACTACCATGAGGTATCATCTCACACCAGTCAGAATGGCCATCATCAAAAAATCTAGAAACAATAAATGCTGGAGAGGGTGTGGAGAAAAGGGAACCCTCTTGCACTGTTGGTGGGAATGTAAATTGATACAGCCACTATGGAGAACAGTATGGAGGTTCCTTAAAAAACTAAAAATAGAACTACCATACGACCCAGCAATCCCACTACTGGGCATATACCCTGAGAAAACCATAATTCAGAAAGAGTCATGTACCAAAATATTCATTGCAGCTCTGTTTACAATAGCCAGGACATGGAAGCAACCTAGGTGTCCATCATCGGATGAATGGATAAAGAAGATGTGGCACATATATACAATGGAATATTACTCAGCCATAAAAAGAAATGAAATGGAGGTATTTGTAATGAGGTGGATGGAGTTAGAGTCTGTCATACAGAGTGAAGTAAGTCAGAAAGAGAAAAACAAATACAGTATGCTAACACATATATATGGAATCTAAGGAAAAAAAAAAAAAAGGTCATGAAGAACCTAGTGGCAAGACGGGAATAAAGACACAGACCTACTAGAGAATGGACTTGAGGATATGGGGAGGGGGAGGGGTGAGATGTGATAGGGTGAGAGAGTGTCATGGACATATATACACTACCAAATGTAAAATAGATAGCTAGTGGGAAGCAGCCGCATAGCACAGGGAGATCAGCTCGGTGCTTTGTGACCACCTAGAGGGGTGGGATAGGGAGGGTGGGAGGGAGGGAGATGCAAGAGGGAAGAGATATGGGAACATATGTATATGTATAACTGATTCACTTTGTTATAAAGCAGAAGCTAACACACCATTGTAAAGCAATTATACTTCAATAAAGATGTTTAAAAAAAAAAAAAAGGTTCTGTGAATCTTGACGCAGTATCACAATTCTCATGTCTAACATTCAAACCCTCCATCACCTTCCCACCCTAAGCCTGCGTGCCAATATGTACTCCACAGTCTGGCAGGAACCGTAGATTCCAATTGGGCTTGGTCTTGCTCATTTCAACTGAAACACTTTTTTATGAACCTTCCTTTAGTCCCAGTTCAAATCTCCCCTACTTGGGGAAAACTCTGACTTCTTTCTCCTAACTCAAACTGCACTAGACCACAGTTCTTAATTTTTCTTTGTTTAATGTGTTTTTCCCCTCCACCTCTAATTAGTATTCAGGTCTACCATCTCTTATTTACAATATGAAAATCCCACAAACTCTGAAACTCATTTTTTCTTAACTCATTTGTCAGCAAAACCCATAACTGACATCAGATTATCTGCCTTATTTATTGTACTTTATGTGAATATGCATATGTCAATGTAAAAATATTAAGGTGCTATGTATGCGGTTTTGCCCTAAACCCTGCTGGGGTTATAACATAAATAAGGTATCTTATCACCTTTTCAAAACACACACAAAAAATTGATATCTAAAACTTTTTTGGTCCCAAAGGTTTCTTTTTCTTTTTTTTTAAATAAATTTATTTATTTATTTTTGGCTGCGTTGGGTATTCATTGCTGCGCGCGGGCTCTCTCTACTTGCGGTGAGAAGGAGATACTTTTTGTTGCGGTGCGCGGGCTTCTCATTGCAGTGGCTTCTCTTGTTGCGGAGCACAGGCTCTAGGCACGCGTGCTTCAGTAGTTGCAGCTCACAGTCTCTAGAGCGCAGGCTCAGTAGTTGTGGCGCACAGGCCCAGTTGCTCCGTGGCATGTGGGATCTTCCTGGACCAGGGATTGAACCCGGGTCCCCTGCGTTGGCAGGCGGATTCTTAGCCACTGTGCCAACAGGGAAGTCCTAATTTCTTCTTATCATTATTGTTTCTTTATTATATAGCTACACTTCTAAAGAGGTTTTACTTATGTGTATTAAAAAGGCACAACTGGATGAATGTATAAGATTATGAACTGCTAGAGGGCAGGACTACATGTACCAATTCCACAGCACCCTCAGTGCAGTTCAGTGATGACTGTGGTGTTTAGTATATGATACAATTGTTCTCCCTGCATGGATCACAGGAGAAAAATAATAAGTATATAATATACCTGCTCTTTGATGGAATTCTCACTGTATAGACCATCTCAATAATGAAAGCTTTTTGCTCCAACTGTGGCCATATTTCAAAATGTGTTAGCACGTGGGTCTGTCTGTGTGTTTGTTCAAGCATTATTGCCTATGAAAGAAATGTTTCTCAACTTTGTCATATAAATTATTTTCAAATATCCTAATAAGAATAAGAACATGGTACTTATCTTTTGGAAAGCATCAAGAACTCTACTGAGGTCGGACAAATAAAAATAACAAAATATAATAAACGTATTTTTTTACTTTTAAAAGGATGGGTTACAAAAAGCAATGATATGAAAGAAGACATAATAATTCTGAGAAAATCTGCAAATGCTATTTTATTTTCATTGTTACTAAAATTTCTGAAAGTTACAAGTTTTTATTTCAGATCACCTGAAATACAGCCTTCAGAGGAGTAAAGTTTTATAACCTGTTACATATTTTGTTCATTTTTAAAGTGCTTTGCATTGAAAATATAAAGACTTTTTTGCCTGAGTATCCAAAATCCACCATCTGGCTATATGAATTTAAGAATAATCCATTTTATAAAACTAAAAATAAGTTTGAAAAAGTAAAAGAAGAAAGATATTCTCAGAGATGAAATTTAGTACTAGAGAATTTGGGGAAATCATACCTCATCAGTGTTATAGATAATCTGGAGTCCTGAGGAAATCATTTCCACAAGGTAAAGGAGATAGAGTGACACCGCATTTATCTGAAAACAAACATTATAATAGGTTAAAGGAAACAACAAAAATACTATCTTATGAAATTAAATGTAGAAGCTAAAATTACAAGTCTTTTGCTCTAGTAGTGGCATATAAAAACTATTTCCTTTCCTATGAAAAATAAAAGCGCTGTGGATTTAGTTCATAATAAAATCTCAGCTTTGTATGTAAAACTCTAAAATCCTCAAATTCATTGTGATGGTTATAAACAGCTAATTAGGGACTATTTTTACAACATTTGCTAAGTACTTCTACTTTGAAACAGTTTTGCCCCACAGGCAGCTATGTAATGTCAATCCAACTCAAATGTATGTAAATGAAAAAACTGTTTGGCAATTAAGACATTAGGACTATGCCAGTACACCATAAACAATAGGCAGTGCATCTTGTATTCAGAGAATACAGAACTTATGTAAGCAACTGCTGGAACACAGTAATCAATAATTTAAAATCTATTTATGAACAAATGAGTTTTTTCTCTTAGTTTATTAGTTTATTAAAGATAAACATTATATGATCTAAACAAAACAAAGAAAAAGACAATAATGTCCACTTTAACCAAAAATAAAGATTCTCATAGAATTCTGAATGGGATGTTCTAAATTTTCTAGAGAAAACCAGCAGTGAAAGATAAATACTACAACATGGACAAACCTTGAAAACATTATGCTAAGTGAAAGAAATCAGTCACGTAAGACCATATGTTGTATGATTCCATTTATATAAATGTACAAAATAGGCTTATTCACAGAGACAGAAAGTAGACTGGTAATTGCCTAGGGTTGGGGTCTTTGAAGGAGATGGGGAGTGACTGCTAATAGGTACAGGATTTCTTTATGGGGTGATGAAGATGTTCTGAAACTGACTGTGATGTTGGCTGCACAACTTTGTGAATATGTTAAAAACCACTGAGTTATATATACTTTACATAGGCAAACTGTATATTATGCGAATTATATCTCAATAAAGCTGTTATGTAATAAACAAACAAATAAATAAATGGGAAGCAGTGAAAATTTTTCATTTAGCCAGCAAACTGCTAACTTGAGTTAAAAACAAAGAGAAGGCAAGATGTAATTTTCTCCCCATATAATTCTAACCCAAAAGATTATTACCCACTAACAGCCTTGGTACCTTGTGCCTTCCTTGACTCTCCTCCAGTCCTTTCTGAATAATTGACAGAAAGTTGGGGCAGAAAATTATTTGTGCCCTAGATGCCTTGGACAAAGCAGCCCTGGGCTGCCAGGGCCTACCAGTGGGGGTAGCTCTCTCAGGAACCAGGACTATCGTGAACATCTCCTGATTTCCCAGCACTCAAAGTCCAGTGTGTGTCGGGGGTCTTGTCAAGGTCCAAGTGGGCCACATAAAAAGACAGAGGATTCCAGTTTTTAGGTACTTGAGATCAACATCAACTCTTGTGGGACTTTTCTCAGAACACAGTAGGGAAGAGTTTCATCCCATTGCCAAGGTCACCCAAATATTTTCTTAGAGCACTGACACTGGCCTGTCAGAAACGACCTCAAAGAAATTTCATTACTATTGACAGCCACTTACAGCAACACCTCAAAGAGCTCACTGCTCTGACTTTCAGGAGGCTTCTGTGAGAAAATAACAGTAAGTGGTAAATTGTACAGGGACTACTAAATAACAGGTTGACCAGCATTTATTTGAAAGCTACCGTGTGCCAGGGACTGAGCTTAAATTCTGAGATACAAAAATAAATGAGCCACTATCTTCTGAAAACCCTATGTCAATAGTAAATGTATTTGTCAAAGCAAAAGGTACAGAAAACCTAATTAGGTGATAATTACAAGGAGAAGGTTGGGTAGCTACCTATTCATGTAACACTAAATCTCCAAGGAACAGGTTACAAATAAATGTAAGAGTTTCTACTGCCTAGAAATGGGGACACAACTTTCTGTGTTTGGAGGAGTCATACTAAAGTAAGACATTTCAGATCTCTAGAGAGAGAGGAACTATACAAAGGAGATACTCTTATTTTAGTAAGGAATATATGAATAATAAGTATTCTATCCTAAAGACTGCAGAACCAAATGATGAACAGGAAGAAAATCCATTAAAGATAAACAGCATATATAACATTTGTATCCTAGAAACAAGGCAATAGGATGTCCTGCTACAAGGAGTACACAGATGTGAGAGAAAAAGTGAAAACAAAACAAAGTCTTACGGTGTATTCTTAGCATATAACATTTATATACAAAATTTAATATAGTATGTAAGATAAAATTTATAGACTCCAGAAATGCCTTTGGAATTACATTTTAGTTGTATGTTTTTAGCTTTATTGAAGGTTGATATATTAAAAATGAACTGTCATGTAACAAAAACTTCTGATTTGCTGTTATATTACTGCTAATTGTCTTTTATTCCCTAGTTCCTAAATATTGAAATTCCTCTAAATTTGGTAATAAGAACAAGCTTTTGTCACTGAAAGAGCTGTAGGATTCCTTCTTCTAGATAGTAATAATATTATAATCTATCCACCTGCCCTTTTTGCTTTTGGACCAAGAACTCAGTCAAATTTAATGTTCAATCACAATACCTAATTCAGTCCTGGTGGGATATCTTCATTTCATGGTTGATTTTCTACTACTGTTTTGAACAATTTATGAAATCTACTTTTTAAAAATTGTAAATAGCCTCAAATCTTCTATGATGTAGAGTATAAATGGAGAAGAAAATTTGTAATCTTCTCTTTTTACCTGAAGATGACCATATTCCTCATAGGAGAGAATCTCATCTCCTGTATGTACGTTGAAAACAGAGTGAAGACATGTTGTCGGGCGTGGATCCTGCTTAAACTGCTGGACCTAGAATCAAATATAAAATTTGAATAATGCTACTAATTCACATTCTCATTCAAGATCAGAGATTATAAATTATTTTTCAAGACATTTTTTAATGGGGAAAGCAACAGCTTATAGACAGAGGATAGAAAAAGGCAGAAGTGTTATTACTTTTTCTAAAGAAACAAAACACAGACAACTCATAACTATTAATTTAACAGTTAACACGATTGTTAAATACTTAATTGATATTTCACAAACATAGCAACTCAAGTGTAATAGGGAGCTTGTTAATGTAGTAGCATTGGCTTTTGTAATGTTTTGCATCTTATTTTAGAGTCAAATAACGATTTATTCTGTGGGACAGGATTTCAGGGATTGTATCCCACTGTACTGCTATTTGGAAATGCTTACATGACACTCAATGAAAGGCGACATTCTAATTCAGTAAGTGTTCAAAACTTCAAATGCTTTTTCTTTCTCCAAGGATCACAAATTGTAACGCATGCTCTTGTCAACATGTTTTCATTTCTTTTGCCACACATACTCTCATTACTAAGGCACCAATTCCAAGCGAATATAGGCCATACCTTTACTTATTAACTAAACAAAAAATTTAACCATTTTAGAATACTAAGTAATTACTAAATGACAAAAAGACAAACTCCAAGGACAAACAGATATTAATTCAATTCGGCAAACATTTACTGATCAGTTGTATGCCAAGTATGCCAAGTACTAGTTCCTGGAAGTAGGAGATAAATAGGAACAGAGAATGAATAGAATGACACATAGCTCTATGTAAGGCAATGGCTTTCTTCTCTCTTTGATGGTATCTGGGTATTCACGATCTTGTCTTGTTTCACTTGGCTAAGGAACCACATAGAACCATATTCTCTTCTCTATCTTTAAATTTCTTCTCCATCCTTAAAGTCTTATCTCAAAAAAACAAAACAAAACCTTCTTTTATAAAGTCCCTTCTGAACCCCAACTAAAATTCCTTCCTCTGGACTCCTACATCAGGGTGCTTATCCCTCAATTGTTTTTCCAGTCTTTTATTTTTATTAGTTGTCTGTATCTCCCACTATCTTGCAAGCTTCTAGAAGTTACACTATCCAATATGGTAGCCACTAGCTACATGTGACTAATTAAATTAAATTACAAGTATATAAAATTTAGAAATTCAGTCCTTCAGTTACACTGGCCCCATATCAAGTGTTCAACAGCCACATGTGACTAGTGACTTCTGTAACTGTTCAACACAGTAACAGAGAACATTTAGATCATCACAGAAAATTTATTTGACAGTACTGTGCTAGAGGGCTAACACACCTTTGCACCCCCAGGAGCCCTGCACAAACAAATAAGCTCTCCCGATGGTTGAAATCAACAAAATGAAAGTCACGACCTAGCAAAAGATAATCAGAAATGAGAGAGTGAGGGTAAAGGTAGGGATGTACAACCTCTATCTATGCAGTGACTAAGCTATCCAGTGTTAACTCAGAGAAGGTGAGAAGGCTACCCCTTCTCAGTATCTGAAACTGCTAGCAATAGTCTTAGACCAGTGGTCCCCAACCAGGGACCGGTTTCATGGAAGACAATTTTTCCACTGACCCACTGGTGGGGGCGTGGGGGGTTGATGGTTCAGGTGGTAATGAGACTGATGGGGAGCAGCAGATGAAGCTTCAATCGCTCGCCCGCTGCTCACCTCCTACTGTACCGCCCAGTTCCTAACAGGCCGCAGACTGGCACCCATCCACGGGCCAGGGGCTGGGGACTCCTGTCTTAGACTACACAAATAGAAATCAATGTGGTCACTACTTTCACAGTACCATGACTATTATCTCAAAGTGTCGAACATTATTCTGGGCTCATAGACAAAAATGTGGTTAAATTAAAACAAAATACATTTTGCCCACTTGATAAGGATCTAGATGGATAAGGTTTTCTTAGTTTAATAAAGTGATTGCTGCAGTTGACAAGGCAGTGTTTGTCATTTGTCTTCAAGACACACAAGTACCCAGCATGAGATTTTATATTCATTCAATCACAGTGTCAGGGGAAAAGCAATTACTAAATGATTAAAGATGCTCAAGTGGGGAATTACATAATTATGCTTTGAGTCTTAAAGCTGTTATAAGACAAATAATTTAAAATTGGAGAAAAAATAAAAGACCCAAACTCTATAAGCTTTGACAATTAATGGGGCATACTGTATGTAAAATATAGACAAAGTACTCTTGAAAGCAGTCAAAATCAAGAGGACATCAATTAGTATTGTATGATATCTGGCATTTGACAAGTAAAAATAAAGAATAATTAAAGTAAAATTTTCTAGATTAAAAAAATCTAGAATAATGTTTTTTCTTCTTGTATTTTATTTAGACTTTTCCTGAAAACTTTAATCATTGTGAATCAGCAGTTTATCGTTCAGGAAAAGGTACTGAGTATGCTGTCATCCATTCTTAATTTATAGACTTAAAATATGCACTTAGGTAGGAAAAATAATCTCATAAGGGAATCCTGGAAAAATAAACTTTATAAAATTTTAATGATTTCTCATGAATTAGAAACTACTTGGTAGCATTTTAAACAAATAAATTTTTGAAGGAGGTAGAGACAGCAACATTCATAGCCTATTGTAAAGCAAATCCCTGCCCTCTGAACTACTAACTGCAGACTGAATCAATTTTGAAATCTGAATGCTTCTCCTTAAGAAGTGTTAATAAAAATAGGTATATGAACATTTAAAGGTAAAAAATGACCTAATGTTAATTAGTAGAAATTAAAACAAGCAGCAAGCCAATAATAGAAATCAGATTGCTCTACATTCTTCAAATCAAGGAAAACGCTATTCACTCAAATTCATAATAAATTATCTCCTTTAGGTAGTATTATTAGAAAATATGTCAGGAAGTGTGCTTTACAATGAGAAGCAACAAAAGTGGAGAGCCTTAGACTTTCGAAGTCATGATTTTACTTCAGAAGATGAGCCTTAAGGTCAAAGAGCACATGAACACTACAAATATGCTTTACTTTAGTTTTAAGTGAAGGCCAAAAGATATAATTTCATATTTAAAAATATGGTAACTGGGGGTGGGGGTGGTGGGATGAATTGGGAGATTGGGATTGACATATATACACTAATATGTATAAAATAGATAAGTAATAAGAACCTGCTGCATAAAAAAAAATAAAATTCAAAAATAAATAAATAAAATGCAATTTAAAAAAATAAAAATATGGTAACAGTCTCTACTGCTATGGAGTCATTAAGGAAATGGTGAGCACCAATAAGAGGTGAAGGTATGGTGGGACGCACTGAGCTGGGTGCATGGTTCATTCCAACTGAGTCGTATGTGGATTACAGTAATATCCTCCATGCCTACTCTAAAGGTTATGGGACTCAAGAAAGATTATGACAATGAAAATGTTTTAAAATTTGTAAAACCCTACATTTTGTAGTATGCAGAAATACCTAATCTTAATGTGACCTACACCTTCTTACAACTCACACTTATTTTAATGGTCTACCATCATACCTACATAAGGCAAAAAATGATAATCCTTTGTAATTTAAGGAATTCAAGACAGCTTAAGTCACATTCACGTGTATTCAAAAGAAAACATAATTGTGAATACTGGTTAGTAAAGTTGAATAATATTTAGAAAAGGACATTAACAATTGGTTAAACAAGTCACAAAGAAAAAAATTTATATTACATCATTTTCTAACTTTTGATAAACAATTATAATTTAAGTCTGTCAGCCTGGTTAGCAAACATACAAAATTCATGGCTCTCACAATGTTTCCTTGAGAGAAAAGTTGAATTCATAGACATAAAGCATTCATGAAATGATAAATGTGAAATAAACAGTAAACTTCTCACATAAGAAAAAATAACTTAAATCACACTTACTTCAATCTATATGACATACAAGTTTAATTCAAATATGTCAATATGACATAATACTTTAAGCATTGAAAAACCTTTATAATAATGATTTGCAAAGTCAAATCTCAGTAGACATATTATAGGTTTTTCATATATCTCTATTATCAGCTGTGCATAAATTTACTTTCTCGGTAAACTAACATTGCCATTTTCTGGTGACAGAATATAAGTGATTTTTTTTTTTTTCATTTTGACTTCAGATACAGGTCTTAAAAAAAGGTGCTATCACAAAAACAATATAGTATTCATATGATAGAGATATTCAAAGCATTAAGTGATCAAAATTGCCTGCATTAATTACTGAAGTGCATCTTTGCTAATGAATCATCAAACCTGGGAGTGGTCTTGGGGAACCATGACGCACTGATGTAAATATTCAATATATGGATGCTTACTATATTAGGACCTGGAAATACAGAGGTGTAGGTAAGTAGGGGGAATATCACATTATATTTGTATAGAGCTTAACAGTTTAAAAAGTTTTATTATGCATATTATTTCTTTAATTTCCAAAATAACCCTGTAAAGTTTGCTGTTTTCTAAGCCTATAATTCCTGCCCTCTTTACATGTAAATGAATGAAGTTATTATAGTCTTAAACTAAAGTTCACTTAAGCCAGAGTATTCACATGTCCAGAAGGAATTTTGATAAGGATTTTCTTAAGTAATACAATATTGGTTAGAATTATGGATATAGTGAGGTTCCTGAGAAACTGAGTATTTATCAAGCAAACACCAGATGCAAAATACAAACAAATTCAAGCCCAAATAGCAGTTCTCAATCAATCTTGCTTAAGGTATTTCTTCAATTTCAGTATTTCAAAACCCTGGGCTGGGAAGGCAGAGCTGTTTTAACCTATCTAGACTGCCCTAGGACGTGGCTTTACCTTTTGAAAGTACATTCTTCTTCAGAAGATGCTATTGCTATATTGGTTAAATTAATACCTCAGAATGATGTGAGAATTTCAGTCCACACTATAGTGTTTTTACCTTATCGGCCTGACGCATATAGCAGTAGAGAATTCCTCTCATACATTTTATAGCCGAGTGCTCCAGCTCGTGGGTCCTTCCCTTGTCATCATCAATGCGCCTGGGTGAGAGAGATAACTCATGAGACAAATTGAAAATGCATTTGAAAAGGAAGCAGAGCTTTTGATAATTAAGTATTTAACTATCTAGCTAGCTAATCCTAGGTTCTGGCGACATCTACTAATTCTGTAACAGTGAAACTCCAATTTCCCAGCAGATGTAGAAATGCTGGGGGAAAAAAAAAAAATCCCATGATGAAACTTGCACAAATTTCTCCTTCTTTTAAGGAAGTAAGCCAATTGCTTTAAAAATAGTATATAATATTTTCAACACTGACTTGGCTGAAACTTTAAAGGATATTTCTATATTGGAAAAATCCACCAAAAGATTTTTTAAATTCACTGTTACAGAGTAGAGGCAATTTTAAATATCAATCCCTTTAGGTTATGCAATGGCCACTTGGATTCAATGAAGTGTAGATTAAGGTAGGCACATGTCTTCTTTGTTCTGCCATGTGTTTAATAATGCCAGGCTGGGCACTTCAGTCAGGAATGCCTTCAGCTAAAACATGCATCCAGTATGATACATGATGCATTTGGGCATAAAGTTTTATATTCTCAGGTCTTAGTTTAAAATCAATTGACCATAGTTTATATCTCTTGCTTTTAAAAAGAAAAAAAACAGATAACACCTAACTATTAAACTAGGTTGAGATGTCCTTCTGTCTTTAAGTTCCTTTATTATTGATCAGTGGCCTTCAAAAAAGATGAATGAGAGTTACCCACCAATGAAAAAAATAGAAGTAGTTTATTCATTGTTTTACTAAATCTTAACTAAAATATCTGGCCATTATCCTCACTTGATAAAAAACATCACCTGTCTCCTTATTTAAAAGTATACTATAATTACCTCCTCTTTCAATTACAGATCTCACATACCAGTAATGGAAAGAAGGATGATCATTTTAACATAGTACAGTGAATGTCAGTAAAGAGTAAGTTATTTGTCATTAGAACATCATTCCTCCTTTCATATGCAGGCGCTAAAGTAAAACTAGTATGATTCTGCTCTGTGATATACTTTCCCCCCGATGTCAGAGCCAAGTGTTAATAGAAGCAAATTATGGCACGGATAACAGTGGACGGGGCACTGATAAATGAAGGAAACAGCACATCTGGAATATAATGAGCTCAAAGAAATGTTGTGTATATAATTCCCACCTCACCTTAAAACAAAGAAATAATTCAGAAAAAAAAAAAGTCAAGTTTTTCTAAAATTGCCTTTAAAATAATTATCTGCCCCTAATTTCCACATACATTAAACCATGACTAAAATATTCCAGAATAATTCAGTCGCAATAAGGAATCCTATTTCAATGAAGCTTTCGTGTTTCTCCTTTGTTCTGCAAATAATAGTGGGAACCAGAAGAATATTTCTCTTCTGACTTAGAAAATAAAAGAACAGTTGCATTTGAGTAAAAACATTTAGGCAATTAGTATATATCTATTCCCTTTCCTAAGAGTTAAAATGAACCTAGTGATCCAAAATAATTCCTCTATTTTCTACAAGGAACTGGCAATATTCTACTCTCTTTAGCCAGCTCTGTGGATGCACATTCAAGTTTTAATATGATCTCAATAATACTTTTAATTTTAAAAAACAGATAAATAACTTTAAATTTAACTTTAGTCAATATATTGATCACAAGCTATGTGGAGATGTTGATCAGATATTTCTACAATATGAAGTCTTGAGTTTATATCTGAACCAGAATTCCATACTTGTAAATATATAACTAGTGAAGAAACTAAACACTTGAATCCTATCATTGGTGCATTATTTCCACACAGCCAAACTTCAAGGAAAAAAAATAAGAATACTGTTTGGTCATGTGACTTGACTGTTTACTAGCACTAAGCTAGGGCCACCTGTTATATTCAGTTCCTAAAATAGCAATAAATCTGACAAGGGAGGGAACTGGCTAACTTCTTGCATGAAGGCATCCTCTCTCTCCCTTAGACAGTACTGCAAGGTATCCTGTCTGCCTTGAGTTTTTGTATTTCTAATATATGCACATTTAAACAGTCTGAAAGTACTTTTTCAAGTCAATACTCTTTTTAAAAAAATTACTTACTCTTCTCAAATATAAAAAGTAAAGAAAACTAAATTCCATATTTAAACCCTAATTTAAAGTCATGATTTTTTCTAGATGTTATATTAGAAAGAACAAAAAATGCGAAAACCCTACATGATACTTTTTAGTATGGCATAAAGTATAGGTTCAACTTTCTTTTAACAGATTTTGTATAATTGACTAGGTTCAGGAACAGTTTTAACCTAAACGATGTAAATCAATATAATTATTTATAAAATAAAATAATTATAATGGTTATAATTATATAAAATATAAAATTTTATTTATATTAATTATAATTATATTCACATATAATTATAATGTAATATAATGTAATGTAATATAATTATACATAGTGTAATATAGGTGTAGTGTAATATAATTATAATTTTAAACAATGGCATATTCAGGACTACAACTTGATATGTAAATGACATTTTAAAAAGTCAAACATTTTAGTATTTATTCCCTCTAAAATAAAACAAAATTACAAAGTGAAACTGTAATATTACATTTAAGGAAAACTATTTCAAAGTGTATTTTTGCAAATAAGTTACTTCATTGTCTCTTGACTTTATCCAATTATTTAATTAAATAACATCAAATTATACTCCTAATGTATATGAAATATAAATGTGCATAAAATAATCCTTTTAAGTCCTCAGTACACATGCACACACACACAAATTCAAACAGAAGGGAGGTTTCAAGAGATTGTTGACAAGACTGATTGAAAACTAATTAGAAAAATCAAATTACTCCCATTTTCAAAAATTAATAACTTTATATTATGCATTCATTACCAAAAAGAGATTGATATAAATTCCTGAAGAGAAAATACTGACAGCCTAATTTTTGAGGAATTCTTCCTAATATAATCTATATGATTTCATTAGCATTTACAAGTAGAACTGGAAACAAAATTCTACGAATTTTACAACATGGGGATTCTCTAAACAAACTATCACAACATAATATTGTGACAGTAAAAAGGGCTTCATAGTAATTTTGTGGTAAGTACCCTTGCATTTCTCCAAATAGAACACATTTTGCTTGCTAGTAAAACAAAAAATCTGCTACTTTAAGTACGTAAGAAGATAAATTATCCAGGGAGTTAGTACATAGATAGTGTCCCCAGCAAAGAAAAGACTTTAAATTCTCTATCAGATCTTTGAAGCCTCCTGGGAAAAGGCCTGTACTCTTGTTTTTTTTTAAGCAATTTTCCCCCAACATTTTATTTACAAAAATTTCAAATCTATAGAAAAGCTAAAAGAATGCTACAATTACTCTTCACCTGGATTCACCAGTTGCTAAAATTAGCTTGCATTCTCTAATCTATTTTCTGCAGTATTTGAAGTACCATTACCCACACATATTTCAGAAGTATCTCCTAAAAACAAGGACATTCTCCTACATAACCATAATATCATTATCATACCCAATGAATTGATACTATAATGTCTAATATATAGTGTATATCAAATATAATCCAATTATCCCCAAAATATACTTTACACTGTTTTTTAATGCATGATTCAATCAAGGTTCTCTCATTGCATGTAGTTCTCATAATCTAGCCATCTTCACACCTATTTTCTAATCTTCTATGATTACATTTTTTAAGAGCTCAGGCAAGTTGTCTTACAAGTAGTCACAATCTGGCTTTGTCTGATTGTTTATTTACAGATAGAGCCATTTACACATTTTGGTAAGAAGTCGATATGGGTAATGTGTCACATCAGGAGGCACCTAATGTCAGTCTGTCCCATTACTGGCTTGACTACTTGGTTAAGGTGCTACTGGTCCTAAGACTAGTAGTTGCTAGACATTTAATGAAGCTACATTGTGCTTACATAGAATATGGTAAAAAACGCTGGTAGTGACATTAGCAAACAAGTGCTGAAGGTGACTGCCTTTATATTATCTCATTATTTGATTTTCTTTACAAGTGCAACACATCAATGATTTAAGACAGAGGAATCATGTTCATGTGAAAGATACAATTTTCAAATCAGAAGTACATGCATGTATCACCTTCAGAAAATTAATATTCAGAAACCTCATTTTTGTAACGGTTAAAATGTATCACTATTGACTGTGTGTCAGGACCCACAACAGATGCTTTCCATATATAATGAAATAAATGAAGTAAGGAGAACTTTTGTATTGTGAAAAGATTTATTTTTCTTTTACTTTATGAAATAATTATTTGACTTACAACCAGATTTATTAAGTGATACCCCAAAGAAGTACAGTGAGAAAAACACTAAACTGGAAGAGGGAAGGAGAAGAGTCCTGGCCCTGGCTCTGTCATTTACTAGTCGTGCAATTTTGAACAAATCTGTTAACTACTCTAGGCCCTAGTTTTATCATCTGTAAAATTCAATCACCATCAATTTCCTCTGTGATTGAAACCAATCAACTCAAAGAGAATGGGCAATTCATTCTGTCAAAGACTAACGATGATTTACAAACCTAGAGATGAGAAATTTTGGTCACAAAGTCATAAAATGTTAGAACTTGTCTCATGTAAATCCTTAGGAAAACTGAAAGGTTTAGAGTCCTAAAAGGAGATGTGAGCAGTTGCAGGTCACACAGTGACTCAGCAGCAGAGCCAGAAGATAGCTGCCCAATTTGTCTTGGGCCTACAAAACCCTATTACCTAGACTTGGAGTTACTAGTAAAAGACACACCAGCTTACCTGTATGCAAGAGCCAAAGCCCAGGCCCCAGCAGCGCAGTATAGACTGTCATGGATCTTGGCCTTCTGATCATCACCACATGTTTTTGTGGGAAAGAGACCTGTGGTTGGACTTTGATACAGCAGCAATGTTGACTTGACTGCAATTGAAAACAAGAAAAAGAATGAATTGTACAGCCATCCATTTCCCTTGAGCTGAAGGTCTTAAACTTCTTTGGTTTCCTCATCCTACAATTTTGTTGTTTCTAAACTTAGCTGTAGTATAAAACTTTTGAAGATGTAGAAACAACTCCAGGTAAGTAACTGCAGCCTAAGTAGGGATCCACCCTGCATGAAGGGGTCTTTCCACTTTTGAGGAAAGAACTCAGCTAACTGGCATTTAAAAAGCCTTTAGCACATCCTTCTTTATGTCAGTAAGTGTTATAAGGCAACATCAGATACAGAAAAAAAAGATTAACCAAAAAACTAAGTATATTTTCAAAAATAAGTTCAGGGCTTCCCTGGTGGCGCAGTGGTTGAGAATCTGCCTGCTAATGCAGGGGACACGGGTTCGAGCCCTGGTCTGGGAAGATCCCACATGCCGTGGAGCAACTAGGCCCGTGAGCCACAACTACTGAGCCTGCGCGTCTGGAGCCTGTGCTCCGCAACAAGAGAGGCCTCCCCGATAGTGAGAGGCCCGCGCACCGTGATGAAGAGTGGCCCCCGCTTGCCGCAACTAGAGAAAGCCCTCGCACAGAAACGAAGACCCAACACAGCCAAAAATAAATTAAAAAAAAAAAAAAAAAAAAAAGTTCAATAGGGAAAAATAAAGCAAATATACAACAAAGAGTTGTATACATTTGCTAAATCCAAAGCTAACTCAACCCTAAACAGGCCAGAATCCTGTTTTTCACTGATGACTAATTTGTACCTGAAGAGCAATGTATTCATTTTACATATTATATTAGTGATATGTCTAACATTTTAAAACTGAATCCCATCCTTATATGACATGAAAACAGCAAGCAAATAATTATTTTGTGAACATTCAACTTAAGTCAAAGAAGTCTGAAATCAGTGTTTTCCAGTCGTCCCTCAGTATGCACAGGGATGGTTCCAGGACCCACCATGCATGCGAAAATCCTCAGACACTCAAGTCCCTTATTTAAAATGGTTAATACAGTAGGCCCTCCTTATCTGCAGGTTCTGCAGCTGCAGATACAGAAAGCAAACTCTACTACCTTTTATAAAAGAGTACTAAAATAGAAAAATAAACACACTAAAATTACATTTCCTAAAAGCTATTTTATTCCTGTCTAACTATAAATGGATGAGTAATGTTTTTCCCCAAAATAAATTAAGTTACTCTAATCTAGATTGGCATATGTCAACTACTTTAGGACAGTTTTTCAAAGGTCTAAAGTACTCTGGTCCATCACAGAGATTAAAGACTTAAATTTCTTTTTCTTTTTTCAGACTAAACTGACATTATCATTTCTTTCACAATACCAGGGTATTTATTATTTTTCGCACAGTAAAAAACTGGTCCTCATAGTCCAAAGTAAAAAACTGACATTTCTTTTAAAAGGCAGTTTAATCTCTTTAGCTAGTTATGGCTACAAAGATAATACGTGGGCAACATAAGAATATATACCAGAATCTTGACCAAAATAAGTTGAAATAAGGTTTTACATAATGTTGACACAAACAAAAAAATCCTTCTCCTTAGTGAGACAAAGTAATCAAATTTTATATTTGACATGCTAGGCCACATAAATGGCACAAGAAGCAAACTGACAGAAAAAATTAATAGGCATTTCCAACTTATGGTCCGATGAACAAGGAGGAGCCCCCTAAATACATACATATCTCAAAGTTGCTTGCTCACATTAAGTAACAAAATTTGTCAGGTTGATCGTGACAAAAACAAAACAGCAACCAAAAAAACAGGTACCTGATATCAGTAACAGTAACCTGAGATTACCTTTTGAATCTCAATGAATTAGAAATGGATATAAAAGGTTCAGGACTACATAGGAACCATGTATAGGTAAATAAGCAAGGAATACTTCTACAAAATCTTTGTGTAAGAATTATTCAAGAGACAGCCTCTAGTTCTCAAACTGGTAATATTTAGGAAGGCTAAAAGGACACAGAGGACACTGGTGAGTTTCAAAATGATTCAAGGGACAGATAAGATTTGTCAGATTCCTTTTAGTCCCCATATCATATGCAATTGGAATATGTAGCTGTCTAAGCACTGAAACTACCCCAACATCCAAATGAGAGAACATCATCCATATAATGTATATAATATAACTAAGGCATAGCTACCTAAGGACATGTTTTCCTCAGGTTTTGCTTACCAATTGTGTAATAGTGATCCAATTTATCCCACAGAGTTTCATTATCAGGTCTTGGAAGATTAATGCTTTTAAGAGGTTCATAAACTGAGCCTGAAAGAAAAATGAAAACCCATCAAATTCAATCATTTTCACCCAGATAAACAAAGAAACTTCTGAACAAATGAAGAAGCTCTACTTAGCAATCTAATTTTCATTTTTATAGTGAACTATCACATTTCACTACTTGTCAAATTTTGGGTGGGAAAAGGAGAAAGAAGAAAGCATTTGTAGTATTTCTAAATGTTATGAGCTATCCCCTTCCTCACCCCCAGCAGTCAAGCCAACTAACTCGTGTACACTGGTTCTAACATCTCAAATATCACTAATACTCCCGTGGTAGTCCAGTAGCTCAATAATTTCAGTTCCTTCTGAGAAATATCAATGTATCTACTTACATGCCCTGAAATCCAAACCTTATTCCTTATCCTCATGCATTATCAGGCAGTTTTCTGTCAAACAATCATACCCCCAAAACCTCAAGGAAAAAGATACTGTACATGTTCCAAAGTCATCCACTTCATGAATATTCAGATAGTTTTCATACTGAAAGCCTGAAGCCTCCACTTTCTCCTAGGTAGATAATACTTGCCTTATTATCTAGACTATAAGCAGAAACCATTTCTACTTTTCAGCCACGGAAACTACAGCAAGGTGTTAGCAGAATACACTGCTCAAAAGTTACAAAATTCACGTTAATCATAATAATCTGCCACAAAAGGGATACAGAAAATTGTTCACTTGACTAGTGCACTTTCTCAACTACTGACTGAAAGGAAGACATCTGACCCTTCAGCCATCAGAATAAGTACTGACTCTCATTCTTGTTAAAAGCACTCAGAAATTATAAATATCTCAAAGTCACAATTAATCCACCCTGGGACTCAGGTAATCCATGTCATATAGTCTAACAACATAGCACAAGAGTGAACCTATAACTTACCAGGGTGGGGGGTCGTGTTGGCAGGCATTAAGAATCAGTTTTTAAAGAAAATTAAAGCACTTATGTTCGTAAAATTGCTATGTCCAGTATGCTAGTTTAAAGCCAAGTTATTTGAAATCTTTTTATGTTTAGAGGAAGTAAGGTAAAGATCTACACATTCAGGCAATAGTCCCATATCTTCTGTTAGAAAGAAAAATGACTTATGGATGAAAACAGGGAATATGAAATGACTTGCTCTGAGTGAAGAGATTTTTCTAAAAAAGTCTTCACAATGACACCAACGAGAATGGCCCCCATAGTGAAGTATGGAGAGGACTACCAACACAGAGAGGAAAGCATCAGGACTGCAAAGGAGGCAAGGGTCCACACATACCCTCTGCCTCTCTGCATTCAATTAGCTCTGGGTAGGTTTAAGTATATTGGCAGTATATGGGCAGCCTGGCAGCTGGGAAGGAATGCTTGCATGTTAGGTGATAAGCTCTGGGGGGTCTACACACTCTCGGTGAAATTCAGCCATAATTAATAAAATAAAATCAGGTACAAATCATCATGTTTTAAATTGTGCATATGGATATACAAAGACTAAAGGGGACATGTTTGCTGGGGTGGAATGATTGTGGAATGATTTTTTTACTTAGATTTTATTTAGATTTGTTTTTATTTATTTTGTGGTGAAATAATTTGTTTTTATTTAGAGCACTATTCATAGAGCTAAGATTTTGCTTTATATAAGAAAAATAAAATCACCAAATGTTGCATATATATTTTCATTACAATTAGATAAATAATACATGTGCATATGGATAAAGATTGAAATAGAATATGCAAAACTGAAATCTACTTGCATTATAATAGTAGGTGAATTTATTTTGAAAGATTATTTTAATGACATTGTAACAGGGGTTTTAGAGTGAAAAAAATACTTCCTTTAAAAGTACTACTACATTTAAGGTGCCCCTTACCTCCCCCAAGAGACTAAAATGATTCTGTCATCTAATGTTTTTCAATAAATTCACCCATGGAGTTTCTTAGAAGCAACAATAAATAAACAAACGGGAAACCAGACTTTTCAAGAAAATAAATACCCATTCAGTAGGAGCTAAAAGAGAAGATGTTCAAAGCAAAGCAGAAAAGTGTAAAAGTAAAATCAGCTAATTCACTGAGAATCTATGTTTTCTTATACCTTCCTATATCTTCAAAGAAAGCCCATGGTAAATTAAGAACAGCTTGGCTAGATAAATGTCAACACTTCAGTGATCACCACTATATTGCTTCTGAAGTAACTGCATAAAATTAAATTACTTAGAAAGGAAAAGCAATAATGGAAACATTTTAAACAAGAATTAAACATCTGAAAAGCATCAATACCAATACAAATGTGGAGGAGAAAGAAATCAACAATGGAGTACAAGTTCCCAAAGACATAGAAAAAGATGCAAAATAACAGAAAGAGAAGCAAGAAAAACTATAATCCTGCAGCCTGTGGAACAAAAACCACATTCACAGAAAGATAGACAAGATGAAAAGGCAGAGGGCTATGTACCAGATGAAGGAACAAGATAAAACCCCAGAAATACAACTAAATGAAGTGGAGATAGGCAACCTTCCAGAAAAAGAATTCAGAATAATGATAGTGAAGATGATCCAGGACCTCAGAAAAAGAATGGAGGCAAAGATCAAGAAGATGCAAGAAATGTTTAACAAAGACCTAGAAGAATTAAAGAATTCAAGAAGAAACAGAGATGAACAATACAATAACTGAAATGAAAACTACACTAGAAGGAATCAATAGCAGAATAACTGAGGCAGAAGAACGGATAAGTGACCTGGAAGACAGAATGGTGGAATTCACTGCTGCGGAACAGACTAAAGAAAAAAGAATGAAAAGAAATGAAGACAGCCTAAGAGGTCTCTGGGACAACAATAAACGCAACAACGTTCGCATTATAGGGGTCCCAGAAGGAGAAGAGAGAGAGAAAGGACCCGAGAAAATATTTGAAGAGATTATAGTCGAAAACTTCCCTAACTTGGGAAAGGAAATAGCCACCCAAGTCCAGGAAGCGCAGCGAGTCCCATACAGGATAAACCCAAGGAGAAACACGCCGAGACACATAGTAATCAAATTGGCAAAATTTAAAGACAAAGAAAAATTATTGAAAGCAGCAAGGGAAAAACGACAAATAACATACAAGGGAACTCCCATAAGGTTAACAGCTGATTTCTCAGCAGAAACTCTACAAGCAGAAGGGAGTGGCATGATATACTTAAAGTGATGAAAGGGAAGAACCTACAACCAAGATTACTCTACCCGGCAAGGATCTCATTCAGATTTGATGGAGAAATCAAAAGCTTTACAGACAAGCAAAAGCTAAGAGAATTCAGCACCACCAAACCAGCTCTACAACAAATGCTAAAGGAACTTCCCTAAGTGGGAAACACAGGAGAAGAAAAGGACCTACAAAAAGAAACCCAAAACAATTAAGAAAATGGTCATAGGAACATACATATCAATAATTACCTTAAACGTGAATGGATTAAATGCTCCAACCAAAAGACACAGGCTTGCTGAATGGATACAAAAACAAGACCCATATATATGCTGTCTACAAGAGACCCACTTCAGACCTAGGGACACATACCGACTGAAAATGAGGGGATGGAAAAAGATATTCCATGCAAATGGAAATCAAAAGAAAGCTGGAGTAGCTATACTCATATCAGATAAAATAGACTTTAAAATAAAGAATGTTACAAGAGACAAGGAAGGACACTACATAATGATCAAGGGATCAATCCAAGAAGAAGATATAACAATTATAAATATATATGCACCCAACATAGGAGCACCTCAATACATAAAGCAACTGTTAACAGCTATAAAAGAGGAAATCGACAGTAACACAATAATAGTGGGGGACTTTAACACCTCACTTACACGAATGGACAGATCATCCAAAATAAAAATAAATAAGGAAACAGAAGCTTTAAATGACACAATAGACCAGATAGATTTAATTGATATTTATAGGACATTCCATCCAAAAACAACAGATTACACTTTCTTCTCAAGTGCGCACAGAACATTCTCCAGGATAGATCACATCTTGGGTCACAAATCAAGCCTCAGTAAATTTAAGAAAATTGAAATCATATCAAGCATCTTTTCTGACCACAACGCTATGAGATTAGAAATGAATTACAGGGAAAAAAACGTAAAAAACACAAACACATGGAGGCTAAACAATACGCTACTAAATAACCAAGAGATCACTGAAGAAATCAAAGAGGAAATCAAAAAATACCTAGAGACAAATGACAATGAAAACACGATGACCCAAAACCTATGGGATGCAGCAAAAGCAGTTCTAAGAGGGAAGTTTATAGCTATACAAGCCTACCTAAAGAAACAAGAAAAATCTCAAGTAAACAATCTAACCTTACACCTAAAGAAACTAGAGAAAGAAGAACAAACAAAACCCAAAGTTAGCAAAAGGAAAGAAATCATAAAGATCAGAGTGGAGATAAATGAAATAGAAACAAAGAAAACAATAGCAAAGATCAATAAAACTAAAAGCTGGTTCTTTGAGAAGATAAACAAAATTGATAAGCCATTAGCCAGACTCATCAAGAAAAAGAGGGAGAGGACTCAAATCAATAAAATTAGACACCGCAGAAATACAAAGCATCCTAAGAGACTACTACAAGCAACTCTATGCCAATAAAATGGACAACCTGGAAGAAATGGACAAATTCTTAGAAAGGTATAACCTTCCAAGACTGAACCAGGAAGAAACAGAAAATATGAACAGACCAATCACAAGTAATGAAATTGAAACTGTGATTTAAAATCTTCCAACAAACAGAAGTCCAGGACCATATGGCTTCACAGGTGAATTCTATCAAACATTTAGGGAAGAGCTAACACCCATCCTTCTCAAACTCTTCCAAAAAATTGCAGAGGAAGGAACACTCCCAAACTCATTCTATGAGGCCACCATCACCCTGATACCAAAACCAGACAAAGATGCTACAAAAAAAGAAAATTACAGACCAATATCACTGATGAATATAGATGCAAAAATCCTCAACAAAATACTAGCAAACAGAATCCAACAACACATTAAAAGGATCATATACCACGATCAAGTGGGATTTATCCCAGGGATGCAAGGATTCTTCAATATACGCAAATCAATCAACGTGATACACCATATTAACAAATTGAAGAATAAGAACCATATGATCATCTCAATAGATGCAGAAAAAGCTTTTGACAAAATTCAACACCCATTTATGATAAAAACTCTCGAGAAAGTGGGCATAGAGGGAACCTACCTCAACATAATAAAGGCCATATACGACAAACCCACAGCAAACATCATTCTCAACGGTGAAAAACTGAAAGCATTTCCTCTAAGATCAGGAACGAGACAAGGATGTCCACTCTCACCACTATTATTCAACATAGTTTTGGAAGTCCTAGACACGGCAATCAGAGAAGAAAAAGAAATAAAAGGAATACAAACTGGAAAAGAAGAAGTAAAGCTGTCACTGTTTGCACATGACACGATACTATACATAGAGAATCCTAAAGATGCTACCAGAAAACTACTAGAGCTAATCAATGAATTTGGTAAAGTAGCAGGATACAAAATTAACACACAGAAATCTCTTGCATTCCTATACACTAATGATGAAAAATCTGAAAGAGAAATTATGGAAACACTCCCATTTACCATTGCAACAAAAAGAATAAAATACCTAGGAATAAACCTACCTAGGGAGACAAAAGAATTGTAAGCAGAAAATTATAAGACACTGATGAAAGAAATTAAAGATGATACCAACAGGTGGAGAGATATACCATGTTCTTGGATTGTTAGAATCAATACTGTGAAAATGACTATACTGCCCAAAGCAATCTACAGATTCAGTGTAATCCCTATCAAATTACCAATGGCATTTTTTACGGAACTAGAACAAATCATCTTAAAATTTGTATGGAGACACAAAAGACCCCGAATAGCCAAAGCAGTCTTGAGGGAAAAAAAGGGAGCTGGAGGAATCAGACTCCCTGACTTCAGACTATACTACAAAGCTACAGTAATCAAGACAATATGGTACTGGCACAAAAACAGAAACATAGATCAATGCAACAAGATAGAAAGCCCAGAGATAAACCCACGCACCTATGGTCAACTAATGTGTGACACAGGAGGCAAAGATATACAATGGAGAAAAGACAGTCTCTTCAATAAGTGGTGCTGGGAAAACTGGACAGCTACATGTAAAAGAATGAAATTAGAACACTCCCTAACACACAAAATAAATACACAAAATATTAAATGTAATAAAATTAAATATAAATGTAAGACCGGACACTATAAAACTCTTAGAGGAAAACATAGGAAGAACGCTCTTTGACATAAATCACAGCAAGATCTTTTTTGATCCACCTCCTAGAGTAATGGAAATAAAAACAAAAATAAACAAATGGGACCTAATGAAACTTAAAAGCTTTTGCACAGCAAAGGAAACCATAAACAAGACGAAAAGACAACCCTCAGAATGGGAGAAAATATTTGCAAATGAATCAACAGACAAAGGATTAATCTCCAAAATATATAAAGAGCTCATTCAGCTCAATATTAAAGAAACAAACAACCCAGTCCAAAAATGGGCAGAAGACCTAAATAGACATTTCTCCAAAGAAGACATACAGATGGCCAAGAAGCACATGAAAAGATGCTCAACATCACTAATTATTAGAGAAATGCAAATCAAAACTACAATGAGGTATCACGTCACACCAGTTAGAACGGGCATTATCAGAAAATCTACAAACAACAAATGCTGGAGAGGGTGTGGAGAAAAGGGAACCCTCTTGCACTGTTGGTGGGAATGTAAATTGATACAGCCAGTATGGAGAACAGTATGGAGGTTCCTTAAAAAACTAAAAATAGATTTACCATATGATCCAGCAATCCCACTACTGGGCGTATACCCAGAGAAAACCATAATTCAAAAAGACACATGCACCCCAATGTTCATTCCTGCACTATTTACAATAGCCAGGTCATGGAAGCAACCTAAATGTCCATCGACAGACGAATGGATAAAGAAGTTGTGGTACATATATACAATGGAATATTACTCAGCCATAAAAAGGAACGAAATTGAGTCATTTGTTGAGACGTGGATGGATCTAGAGACTGTCATACAGAGTGAAGTAAGTCAGAAAGAGAAAAACAAATTTCGTATATTAACGCATGTATGTGGAAACTAGAAAAATGGTACAGATGAGCCGGTTTGCAGGGCAGAAGTTGAGACACTGATGTAGAGAACAGACATATGGACACCAAGGGGGGAAAACTGCGGTGGTGTGGGGATGGTTGTGTGCTGAATTGGGCGTTTGGGATTGACGTGTATACACTGATGTGTATAAAATTGATGACTAATAAGAACCTGCAGTATAAACAAACAAACAAACAAAAAAAAGATATCTGCACCTGCATATTCACAGCAGCATTATTTACAATAGCCACGTCATGGAAACAACCTAAGTGTTCTCTGATGCATGAATGGATAAAGAAGTTGTGATACACATACACACACACACTGAAATATTATTTAGCCATAAAAACTAGGAAATCCTCCCACTTGTGACAACATAGATGGACCTTGAAGGTATTATGCTAAGTGAAATAAGTCAGACAAAGACAAATACTGTATGATCTCCCTTATATGTGGAATTCAAAAAATAAATAAAACTCAGACTCTGAAAAAGAAAAAAAAAATAACAGAAAACTCTAATAATGTTTAGAGTTCAAAATGAAATGAATTTTTAAAATATAAATTTCTCCTTTCCATGTTTTTCTCATTTGAATTTTGCCTATATCTAAACACCACAAAGTAAAATGAATCTTATCAGTTATCAAGTTTGTAAAATGAGTTTAAACATGTCAACCTGATTTTTTACCTGACAATTCACTTTGTATTAGAAAAATGCAGTCTACATCTTCATTTCAGAACACATTACATCAAACAGATAACCGTGACAAAGAAGATGAAGCAGAAGTTGTTACTTGAAGAGAAGTATTACAGCTTTAGCATGAAGGAAGAAAGGGCTATTTACTAAGAAAGAGACTAAAGAATGAGCTGATCTGTGAGACATAAACAGTATTATAGAAAGAGATAAACTTAACAAAGGTATAAGCTTTCTGAATTTTGCACTATAAACCCAGAAGGTTTCTGAGTGTTATGGAGAGGCTCTTAAGAAATCACAAAACAGCACTGATAGTTAAATAGCAACTGTTAAAAGCAAGAAATAGATGACCCAAGAGGAAATTCAAGGTGGAAAACTGATCAGCAAACCAAAACAACATCAGAAGTGTATTATTTGGGCATTTTACTTTATATGATTCAAAGCTCTTTAATACATACAAAAATATTATTAATCAAGACTTTGATGATCCCTAAAGTAGCTTTATCATTTTTCCATGCATGGTGGTGGACTAAGATAAATATCATTATTTATTCATTCAGTTAATATATACAGTGAATGCATAAGACTCTGGACCATACATCTAGCAGGCTACCAAGGCCTACAGATTAGGAAGAAAGGTAAAGTTATGAATAAGATTATATTATATTATATATATATATAAAACAAGGTAGAGTGGTGAGTTCCTTAAAAGACAAAGGACAGGAAAATTTAATCCCCCTGTGGGGCTCAGAGAACAGGGAACTCCTGCATTGCAATCTCTAAACTTACCAGCAATTTCAAATAATGAATTGCCATCTAAATATGAAGGTAACAACTGAACTCCAGGAAGATGTTGTCATAAATATATATACATATATGCACACATAGTTAATATAGTTCTTTTTTTTAATTTATTTTATTTTTGGCTGCATTTGGTCTTTGTTGATGCGCGCGCGCTTTCTCTAGTTGTGGCGAGCGGGGACTACTCTTTGTTGCAGCGTGCACTTCTCATTGTGGTGGCTTCTTTTGTTGCAAAGCACAGGCTCTAGGCACGTGGGCTTCAGTAGTTGTGGCAAACGGGCTCAGTAGTTGTGGCTCGTGTGCTCTATACAGCGCAGGCTCAGTAGTTGTGGCGCAGGGGCTTCGTTGTTCTGCGGCATGTGGGACCTTCCCAGACCAGAGCTCAAACCCATGTCCCGTGCATTGGCGGGCAGATTCTTAACCACTGCGTCATCAGGGAAGTTCCTAATACAGTTCTAAAACTTATACACATGTCTCATGAAACAAGATACTATATACTAAGAATTTTTTTGAAGTGATACACATGAAGGTTTAGGTGAAGAAATTATATCACTAAAGGGTAAATTTTATTGACACACTGACCCAAGTATGCCCTTTCACAGGATAATTTTATTATAAATTTAAATCCTTAGAAAGGACCATAGGATTCTGATTCTCTCCCTCAATTAAAATAATTTCTTTTCAGATTAAAAAAAAAAAGATAACATTCTATCACCCTAAAAAAGGTATCATTAACATTTTGGTACGTTTTGGTACATTTGGTACATTAACATTTTGGTGCATTCTTTTCAGGCATTTTTTACTGTGTATATATTTTTTAATGCGTATACTTTTTAATGTGTATATATTTTTTAGTGTGTATATATCACATAGACACATAAAATTTACCACATATAGGATCATAACATACATACTGTTTTTCTCATGGACATAAGTCCTTTCTTTCCTTACCTCATCCTCTTGCCCTCTTCTGTACTCATAACCACACATTTTCCATGTTTATATAATCAAACATATAGGCAAAAATGAGAGAAGAGTCTGCCCTTGCTCGTTTTATAAAAATGGGATCATGACACAGACCTGTGCTTGCATTTAGCTCCTCTCATTTAACAACACACAGGGAAATCACTAAAAGTGATGGCTCTTTCTTTTGCTATACTACAACTTATTCCACTAGCCCCCCATCAGTGGGTATACAATTTGCTTCCGATTTTTACCATCACAAACAATACTGCAAAACACAGATATACATAGATATAAGCAGGAGTGTGCTAGAACCAGTTAGAACTGGCTGGAGAGAGTCAACTGTTAAATTGTCAGGAATTTTGGGAATGGTTGTGAAACACAGCCATAACTGCAAATTAAATTACAACTAATTATTAAAAACAATGGTAATAAATAATCAAGCCTCATCACTTCCTAATTATTTTACTACATTCTACTATTATATATACTTTTGAGTTTATTTATACCTATATATCTGTACATTGGAAATACTATCTAATAGCATGTTACAATACATATCTTCCCAACTCTGCATTCAGTAATGTCACGTAAAGAAGTAGTATTGAATTAAATGATAAATGCACTTTTTACAACAAATGGCAAATTACATTTTTTAAAAAGGCTAAAATAATTCACATTTCTACCAGTAATGTAAGGGCTCCATTCTTTTAAAAGCTTTTCCAATCTGATAGGAGTAAAGCAGTAGCCCTCTTTTACTTAATTTTCATTTCCCAGACTATTAGTGAGTTTGAGAATCTTTACAAACTGGCCATTTGGATTTGCTCTTCTGTGAACTGCCTACATCCTATTGCCATTTGCTACTGTTTTATCAGTGTTTTTGTCATCAATTTCTAAGAGCTCTTTGTATGTTTTGTGTGCTATTTAACATTTCCATTTCAAATATTTTCCCCTGAGTTTTCATTAGTATACCAATGTCAAAATTAAAAAAAAAAAAAAGTAACAGTCAATCTATCTCTTTCCTCATTTGGTTCTCGTCTTCCTTTTTGTTTAAAAAGGTTTTTGATAGGGACTTGGTCCGGAAAGATTCCACATGCCGCAGAGCAACTAAGCCCGTGTGCCACAACTACGGAGCCTGCACTCTAGAGCCCGCGTGCCACAACTACTGAAGCCCGTGCGCCTAGAGCCCATGCTCCGCAGCGAGAGGCCACCGCAATGAGAAGCCCACGCACCACAATGAAGAGTGGCCCCTGCTCACCGCAACTAGAGAAAGTCCACGCGCAGCAAAAAAGACCCAAAGCAGCCATAAATAAATAAATAAATAAATTTATTTTAAAATAATAATAAATAAATAAATAAAAAGGTTTTTGATAACCCCAAGGTTATACATATAGTTACTGCAATTTTCTTCTAAGTCTTTTATAATGTTAAAAAAATAAATTTTCCCACTTAGCTATTTTATCCATTGGGAATTTGTTTTCTAAACCGCTTTTAAAGTAAGTAGTAAATTCCATTCATTTTAAAAAGATCAAATTGGTAAAATTTTTTTCTTTTTAGGTTACAAAATATTCAATAGAAAGATCCATTTGTCCTAAATTATAAAGAGACCATCTCAAACTATGGGATTCAAAGAGACAATTTCCTCTTGAAATAATACAACTTAATTTTCAAAAGCTATATAAAAACTCTAGTATCTAATAATGTAGCATTTGATCTACTTATATGCAAGATTTCAAACCCATCATGGACATATGATATTTACAAACAGCTTAAACAATAATCAGCTTCATGTGCAGATACATTAATGTCTCTAAAAATCGCAATTGCTTGGAGCAACATATATTGATTTTTTTAAGTACTGTAGTAGCACTCAATGAGGCATATTGATACAAAGTTAAAACATAAAGTATGCTGCACCCTTTCATTTTTCTATAGGTCTTGGGTTCTAGCAGAGAAATACACAAAGAATGTGAAAGTAGAATCTTAGCCCAAGGAAAGAATCAATCAGTATCTTCTGTCTGTGTTTTATTAATGATTCTCTAACTTTGGGAATGGAGCAGGGTGAGATTCACCAGTTCTAAAGACTGCAACTTTAGAATCTTCTGCCTGAGCTAATGGTAAACAGCTAATTTTATAGACATAGGACATTAAGAACTGTGATTTTTCAGTCAGGAAAGTCTCTGAAAGCCTTAGTCTCTTAAGCCTAAGTTTTTGAAAACTGTGAAGTGCAGAGGCTAATAAACTAATAAGAAAGTATGTACAAAGAAGCAGTTGAATAACCAAAATCCCTGAGCTAACATATTCTCCAACAAAATAATCAGGAACTAAGAAGAATCTGAAGCCCTTGTATTGTAGAGGGTCAAAAAGCCCCACAGTTTCATGAGGTTTGGATAGTCCTTATACTTACATGGATATAGAGAAGGTGAGGAGAGCAGGAAGGGTACAGACCAGAAGGCATGGAAAAGCAGAGATAGCCTTGTATCTGAACATACAAAATATATGCAAACCACATCTGTGGTTTATCAGTTAATTATTAAAACATTAATTTCTGAGTTGTTAAGATATCAAGGTTTCCCAGAGTATAATAATTATATGTTTATCATCTATATATGATATAACATATTTTCAAGCAACTTTGAAATTTAAATTAAATCATTAACTTGGGATGATAAGTTCTTCATCTTAAAATTCCCTTTTACTCCTCCACTGATAAAAACTAGAAGGATACGACTATAGAAGGGACAAATTATTCTAATACATTCTCACCTTTGTATCCCTAATGCTTGTACTAGGAGGTTCACAATCCAAATGTTTATTGAATTGAACTGCGTGACCCACATGATTAGGGGGAGGTCTTCTTCAATTCCACAGGCAGAGTTAATTGTTCCATATTCTGCATTCTTACAGCACTCTGTAAATACCTTAAGTACAGTTCTTGCTTATGACAATACATTTTATTTTCACCAGTTGATTAATGTGCTAACTACACTGGAAACCGATCTACAACAGGGACCATATCTAGTACATAGTAAATGGCAGTGAAAGTTTGGTAAGAAGAGGGAAAACATGGAGAGAAGCTGACAAAAATAGTCTTCCTGAAAAGTTTGTTTTCAGGAAACTTCTGATGACCAGTTTACAATATTCTCACAGGCTATGCTATCTCCTGCTGCTCCCATCCAACTTGATTTAATCATCTAGGCCCACCTCTTCAGACTTTCATGATTAGACAAGTTGAAAAACTTAACTAACTTTAGAATGGATACCCGTTAACTTTTATAGTTAAAAGGTTCGAATACACTATACATGACTCAGCACTTTGAGCATCTTCAAGATCACCAACATCTCCTTCCAAAACAAAACAACAAAACTTAAACCATGATTTTCTTTACTGTATAATTTCTTAAAATGAGAAAGGGAAATTTTGCATGCATACTACTTTGCATTGTACCAGATACTTAACGTACATTGTCCCATTTCATCTTCCTGACAAAGGAAGGAGGTTGGCATTAAATTGAAGCACAAAGAAGTTATTAAATGGCAGTCTAAATCTGAACACGGGGTTCTCTAAAGACAAACTATATGTGTGCTCTTTGTCCTATACCATGAAACCTCATAAAAATGCTTGGCTAAGAAGAGTTAAGAGCCCTTAATCCCTGTTTTCATTTTCTGCTCTAAACAACAGACTGCTCCAAAATTATATGTACATGTATATATACATATATGTATACTTTTCCCTACTTAACTCCAAGTTATTATCACAGTTCATCTGAACCCTCAACTTCTTAAGTCTATGTTTCTCCATGGCAAGTTGGGTAAGAAACAGATTTTAAATGTAAAATATGAAGTGGCAAATATAAAATAGCACAACTTCTTAAAATTGAAGTAAAATTTGCCTCTTCAACTAATCCAGCTAAGATGTGAAAAGGCCATTCAACTGTTCCCATTTTATTTTTAATAAAAAGGTATTAAGTTCTTCCAGTGACCTTTAAGGAAGGAGCACAGCCTATAAAATCTATTGAAGGATATTAAATCTGGTTGATGTTTTATGAGTTGATCTTATAAATACCAATCACTCAATTAGCTATTTCATTTTCCTTTCTTATTTATAGTCTAGTAGAGTCCCTTGCCATAATATACCATGAATGTATATGATTTCTGTGAGGTCAGAGCTGTATTCTAACAATTCTAGTGTTTCTAAAAAGTTTCTGGAACTCCTTTGATGAAAAAAAATGCATTCAGAAATGACACAGTTATTTAAATTTCTCAACAGTAGTTGTTTCATTCACTGTTATAATCCCAGTGCCAATAGTGACCGGAAAACAGTGAGCACTCAATAAATATTTATTCAACAAATGGAATTAATATCCTCTGATATCTAAAATTTGCCTACAATTACTCGGAATCAGCTGCAATGAATAAGGTGACTCATCAGAGCAGATGAAGTTAGGTAAGACTCACTGATCAATACCCTAAGCTGTGATCATGTAGTAATTCAACTTGTTCTATTCTTCTATTTTAATCTGTTCTGTTCTCTTCTTCTATTGCTCATAAAGGAGGATCTGAATGAAATCATGAAAGGATATGATTTAAAAATGATTTGATCACTAGAATAAATGTATATAGCTTACAAATGACTTACTTTATAAATGATAATATTAATCTGAACATATAAGATTTCTGAAGAGAAACCCAGAGTCATTATTTCATACTTATATTACAAGTAAAAATTTTCAATTCCAAACTTCTAAGACTTAAATGATAGCATCTTAGTTAAATATTAATTGAATTACATGGAGGGGAAAAAGAACTTCACTATACACCATTCCCAATCTTTACAAGAAATATTTAATTTTATTATGTCTTGTTATTACAGTGATTTAAAAAAGCATGTGACATTAGGCATTTTGCTGTGTCATATGTTATTCAACACAAGTCCTACAGAAATAATACTTTCAAGCTATTCAGCATTTAGAAAGATGGAAACAAACCATTTTCCTTTATCATTTGCACTTTGATAAGTCCTGGTCTGTATTTCTTGTCTTGGCAGAGTTCAGTAATGCATTTAATATGAATGTTAACACTACTAATTATAAATTGCCCTGATAACACTTTATAGCATAAGCTTGAACAGAGGAAGTCTTGAATGTTAATCGAAAAAAATCACAATAAACTATGAATTAGCAAAGTAAGCTAATACTAAGAATAAAAATATTCTCAACCAGAAAAAAAGGAGAAGTACTTCTGACAGTATAGAGTTTGTAGACAATGAATGCTAGCTAATTTTCTTCTCATCAAATGCACTGAAGTTTACATCACTGGCTAAGTAAAACAGGGCAGAGACGTTTTTGCCATTTTCTACACTATACCATCAGACTTTGGCGATTTGCTCCAAAGCTGTCCTGAGAGTCTGTGTCAGTAAACTGCCTTCTGTGAAGACCTACATACAATAAAATCATAACTGACAAAACTTTCTTGTATGGAATCCAATCACATTTTTTAGAAGCCATCTTTTACTCTAGTGAATAAGGTTAATCCCAAGGTCCAATCAAGTAAAAAAAAGAGGTCTCCCTGCTCTCCATCGTCCCTCCTCCTCATCCCCCAGAGTGTAAGGAAGCTCCTGGATAGACACTGTCATAATACCTAGGAGGTTGTGGAAAGAACATGGGCTGTGAAAACAGATAGACCTTGGCTGCAATCACAGCTATGTCCTTCACAACATTGTGGATTTGGGCTCTCTCTGAGCTAGGACTTCTAATCTGTAAAGTTGGGGAAAATTTAACCTCACAGGATTGTAGTGAGACTTAAAAGAAATATTTTAAGTATAGCACTGGCACACTGTATATTAACTACTGATTGTCTTCCCTTCTCCACCCTTAAATTTTTGAATCTCCTCTTGCACTTAGCCTAGGACTGGTCACAAAATTAGAAATCGAGGAATTTTGATTGTTAATCAGAATCCTCCTGATCAATGCAAGGATGGATAAGCCCCACATAGTGATTTTAAATCTGTAATTTTAAAAATCAGTAATTAAGAAACAGCAAAAAGATAACTGAATGGAATTTGAGCTGTAAATGTGATATTAAAGTACCCTTGGGTTGGTATACATAGTTTAGTGTCTATGTGCAAAAGCCATAGGAAACCAAGATTACCACTTTCTCTAAACATGCCAGATAAACGAGCATTACTTAGGGTGGAAGAGGGAGAAAAGCTCAACTAAAATATGACCCTGAACTACATAGGAGTGATGCTAACAGGTCTTCAATACAACTTTATAAACAAAATGAGTAATTATTTCTGAAGCATGATTATTCAGAATTAACCTTAATGTCATTAACAACCTCCAAGTCTAATTATGGCCAACTGTCAAACATCCCCAAAAAACATGCAATCTCTGTGGGGAGACAAAGCAAACTCAAGACCCTTAGGAGCAGAATCAAATCTGTCATTAAGAAGCATAGGTTGCCATACCCATGTTATAATGAACATATTAAAACACAAATTAACCTACATTCTAATACATATATTTAATTATAGAATTGGAATACTATAATAGGCATTCTTTCAGTACTAAATGTATACAAGCAGAACACTATTCAAACCATCTAGTTTGGCTTAAATTGTTTCCTGTCTAAGTGTAGCTTAACTCTGCCGTATTTTCTTTTTTAAAAATCTTTATTGGAGTATACTTGCTTTACAATGGTGTGTTAATTTCTGCTGTATAACAAAGTGAATCAGCTACACATATACATATATCCCCATATCTCCTCCCATATCTCCTCTTTCTTGCGTCTCCTCCCACCCTCCCTATCCCACCCCTTTAGGTGGACACAAAGCACCGAGCTGATCTCCCTGTGCTGTGCGGCTGCTTCCCACTAGCTATCTATTTTACATTTGGTAGTGTATATATGTCCATGCCACTTTCTGACTTCATCCCAGCTTACCCTTCCCCCTCACCTTGTACTCAAGTGCATTCTCTACGTCTCCGTCTTTATTACTGTCCTGCCCCTAGGTTCTTCAGAACCTTTTTTTAGATTCCATATATACGTGTTAGCATACAGTATTTGTTTTTCTCTTTCTGACTTACTTCACTCTATATGACAGATTCTAGGTGCATCCACCTCACTACAAATAACTGAATTTCGTTTCTTTTTATGGCTGAGTAAAATTCTATTGTATATATGTGCCACATCTTCTTTATCCATTCATCTGTCAAAGGACACTTAGGTTGCTTCCATGTCCTGGTTATTGTAAATAGTGCAGCAGTGAACATTGTGGTACCCGTCTCTTTTTGAATTATGGTTTTCTCAGGGTATATGCCCAGTAGCGGGATTGCTGGGTCATATGGTAGTTCTATTTTTAGTTTTTTAAGGAACCTCCATACTGTTCTCCATACTGGCTGTATCAATTTACATTCCCACCAACAGTGCAAGAGGGTCCCCTTTTCTCCACACCCTCTCCAGCATTTATTGTTTGTAGATTTTATGATGATGGCCATTCTGACCGGCGTGAGGTGATAACCTCATTGGAGTTTTGATTTCCATTTCTCTAATGATTAGTGATGTTGAGCATCCTTTCATGTGTTTGTTGGCAATCTGTATATCTTCCTTGGAGAAATGTTTATTTAGGTCTTCTGCCCATATTTGGAGTAGGTTGTTTCTATTTTTGATATTGAGCAGCATGAGCTGCTTGTATATTTTGAGCTTAATCCTTTGTCAGTTGCTTCGTTTGCAAATATTTTCTCCCACTCTGCAGGTTGGCTTTTTGTCTTGTTTATGATTTCCTTTGCTGTGCAAAAGCTTTTAAGTTTCATTAGGTCCCATTTGTTTATTTTTGGTTTTATTTCCATTTCTCTAGGAGGTGGGTCAAAAAGGATCTTGCTGTGATTTATGTCATAGAGTGTTCTGCCTATGTTTTCCTCTAACAGTTTTATAGTGTCTGGCCTTACATTTAGGTCTTCAATCCATTTTGAGTTTATTTTTGTGTATGGTGTTAGGGAGTGTTCTAATTTCATTCTTCTACACGTAGCTGTCCAGTTTTCCCAACACCACTTATTGAAGAGGCTGTCTTTTCTCCATTGTGTATTCTTCCCTACTTTATCAAAGATAAGGTGACCACAGGTGCGTGGGTTTACCTCTGGGCTTTCTTTCCTGTTCCACTGATCTATATTCTTGATTTTGTGCCAGTACCATACTATCTTGATTACTGTAGCTTTGTAGTATAGTCTGAAGTCAGGGAGCCTGAATCCTCCAGCTCCGTTTTTCTTTCTCAAGATTGCTTTGGCTATTCGGGGTCTTTTGTGTTTCCATACAAATTGTGAAATTTTTTGTTCTAGTTCAGTGAAATATGCCATTGGTAGTTTCATAGGGATTGCACTGAATCTGTAGATTGCTTTGGGTAGTAGAGTCATTTTCACAATGTTGATTCTTCCAATCCAAGAACATGGTATATCTCTCCATCTGTTTGTATCATCTTTAATTTCTTTCATCAGTGTCTTATAGCTTTCTGCATACAGGTCTTTTGTCTCGTTAGGTAGGTTTATTCCTAGGTATTTTATTCTTTTACTTGCAGTGGTAAATGGGAGTGTTTACTTAATTTCTCTTTCAGATTTTTTATTGTTAGGGTATAGGAATGCAGGAGATTTCTGGGCATGAATTTTGTATCCTGCTGCGTTACCAAATTCATTGATTAGCTCTAGTAGTTTTCTGGTAGCATCTTTAGGATACTCTATGTACAGTATCATGTCATCTGCAAAACAGTGACAGCTTTACTTCTTCTTTTCCGATTTGGATTCCTTTATTTCTTTTTCTTCTCTGACTGCTGTGGCTAAAACTTCCGAAACCATGTTGAATAATAGTGGTGAGGGTAGGCAACCCTGTCTTGTTCCTGATCTTAGTGGAAATGCTTTCAGTTTTTCACAATTGAGAATGATGTTGGCTGTGGTTTGTCATATATGGCCTTTATTATGTTGACGTAACTTCCCTCTATGCCTACATTCTGGAGAGTTTTTATCATAAATGGGTGTTGAATTTTGTCAAAAGCTTTTTCTGCACCTATTGAAATGATCATATGGTTTTTCTCCTTCAATTTGTTAATGGTTTATCACATTGATTGACGTGAGCATATTGAAGAATCCCTGCGTTCCTGGGATAAACCCCCTTTATCATGGTGTATGATCCTTTTAATGTGCTGTTAGATTCTGTTCGCTAGTATTTTGCTAAGGATTTCTGCATCTATGTTTATCAGTGATACTGGCCTGTAGTTTTCTTTTTTTTGTGACATCTTTGTTTTTGGTATCAGGGTGATGGTGGCCTCGTAGAATGAGTGTGGCAGTGTTCCTCTGCTATATTTTGGAAGAGTTTGAGAAGGATAGGTGTTAGCTCTACTCTAAATGTTTGCTAGAATTCGCCTGTGAAGCCATCTGGTCCAGGCTTTTGTTTGTTGGAAGATTTTTAATCACAGTTTCAATTTCAGTGCTTGTGATTGGTCTGTTTATATTTTCTACTTCTTCCTGGTTCAGTCTAGGAACGGTGTGCTTTTATAAGAATCTGTCCATTACTTCCAGGTTGTCCATTTTGTTGACATATAGTTGCTTGTAGTAATCTCTCATGATCCCTTGCATTTCGGCAGTGTCAGTTGTTACTTCTCCTTTTTCATTTCTAATTCTGTTAATTTGAGTCTTCTTCCTTTTTTCTTGATGAGTCTGGCTAATGGTTTATCAACTTTGTTTATCATCTCAAAGAACCAGCTTTTAGTTTTATTGATCTTTGCCATTGTTTCCTTCATTTCTTTTTCCTTTATTTCTGATCTGATGTTTCTTTCTTTCTTTCTTTCTGCTAACTTTGGGGTTTTTTTTGTTCTTCTTTCTCTAATTGCTTTAGGTGTAAGGTTACAGTGTTTATTTGAGATGTTTCTTGTTTCTTGAGGTAGGATTGTATGTCTATAAACTTCCCTCTTAGAACTGCTTTTGCTGCATCCCATATGTTTTGGGTCATAGTGTTTTCATTGTCATTTTTTTCTAGGTATTTTTTGATTTCCCCTTGGATTTCTTCAGTGATCTCTTGCTTATTTAGTAGCGTATTGTTTAGCCTCCATGTGTTTGTATTTTTTACAAATTTCTTCCTGTAATTGATATGTAGTCTCATAGCATTGTGTTCGGAAAAGATACCTGATACGATTTCAATTTTTTAAAAATTTACCAAAGCTTGATTTGTGACTCAAGATATGATCTATCCTGGAGGATGTTCCATGAGCACTTGAGAAGAAAGTGTATTCTGTTGTTTTTGGATGGAATGTCCTATAAATATCTATTAAGTCTATCTTGCTTAATATATCATTTAAATCTTGTGTTTCCTTATTTATTTTCATTTTGGATGATATGTCCATTAGTGAAAGTGGGGTGTTAAAGTCCCCTACTACGATTGTGTTACTGTCGATTTCCCCTTTTATGGCTATTAGCAGTTGCCTTATGTATTGAGGTGCTCCTATGTTGGGTGCATAAATATTTACAATTGTTATATCTTCTCCTTGGATTGATCCCTTGATCTTTATATAGTCTCCTTCTTTGTCTCTTGTAATAGTCTTTATTTGAAAGTCTATTTTTTCTAAAATGAGAATTGCTACTCCAACTTTCTTTTGATTTCCATTTGCATGGAATATCTTTTTCCATCTTCTTACTTTCAGTCTTTATGTGTCCCTAGGTCTGAAATGGGTCTCTTGTAGACAGCATATATATGGGTCTTGTTTTTGTATCCATTCAGCCAGTCTATGCATTTTGGTTGGAGCATGTAATCCATTTACATTTAAGGTAGTTATTGATATGTATGTTCCTATTACCATTTTCTTAACTGTTTTCGGTTTGTTATTGAAGGTCTTTTCCTTTTCTTCTGTTTCCTGCCTAGAGAAATTCCTTTAGCATTTGTTGTAAGGCTGGTTTGGTGGTGCTGAATTCTCTTAGCTTTTGCTTGTCTGTAAAGGTTTTAATTTCTCCATCGAATCTGAATGAGATCCTTGCTGGGTAGAGTAATCTTGGTTGTGGGTTTTTCCCTTTCATCACTCTAAATATGTCCTGCCACTCCCTTCTGGCTTGCAGAGTTTCTGCTGAAAGCTCAGCTGTTAACCTTATGGGGATTCCCTTGTATGTTATTTTTTGCTTTCCCCTTGCTACTTCTAATATTTTTTCTTTGTATTTAATTTTTAATAGTTTGATTAATATGTGTCTTGGTGTGTTTCTCCTTCAATTTATCCTGTATAGGACTCTCTGAGCTTCCAGGACTTGACTATTTCCTCTCCCATATTAGGGAAGTTTTCAACTATAATCTCTTCAAATATTTTCTCAGTCCCTTTCTTTTTCTCTTCTTCTTCTGGGAGCCCTATAAGTTGAATGTTGGTGCGTTTAATGTTGTCCCAGAGGTCTCTGAGACTGTCTTCAATTCTTTTCATTCTTTTTTCTTTATTCTGCTCTGTGGTGGTTATTTCCACTATTTTATCTTTCAGGTCACTTATCCGTTCTTTTGCCTCAGTTATTCTGCTATGGATTCCTTCTAGAGAATGTTTAATTTCATTTATTGTGTTGTTCATCGTTTGTTTGCTATTTAGTTCTTCTAGGTCCTTGTTAAACGTTTCTTGTATTTTCTCCATTCTATTTCCAAGATTTTGGATCATCTTTCCTATCATTACTCTGAATTCTTTTTCAGTTAGACTGCCTATTTCTTCTTCATTCGTTTGGTCTGGTGGGTTTTTACCTTGCTCCTTCATCTGCTGTGTATTTCTCTGTCTTCTCATTTTGCTTGACTTACTGTGTTTGGCGTCTCCTTTTCACAGGCTGCAGGTTCGGAGTTCCCGTTGTTTTTGGTGTCTGGCCCCAGTGGCTAAGGTTGGTTCAGTGAGTTGTGTAGACTTCCTAGTCGAGGGCACTGGTGCCTGTGTTCTGGTGAATGATGCTGGATCTTTTCTTTCTGGTGGGTAGGACCGCGTCTGGTGGTGTGTTTTGGGGTGTCTGGGAACTTATTATGACTTTAGGCTTTTTCTCTACTAATGGGTGGGGTTGTGTTCCTGTCTTGGTAGTTGCTTGACATAGGGTGTCCATCACTGTAGCTTGCTGCTCATTGAGTGGAACTGGGTCTTAGCATTGAGATGGAGCTCTCTGGAAGAGCTTTTGCCATTTGATATTATGTGGGGCTGGGAGGTCTCTGGTGGACCAATGTCCTGAACTCGGCTCTCCCACCTCAGAGGCTCAGGCCTGACACCCAGCTGGAGCACCAAGACACTGTCAGCCACACAGCTCAGAAGAAAAGGCAGGAAAAAAAAATAAAAGAAAGAAGGAAAATAAAATAAAGTTATTAAAATTAAAAAAAATCATTAAAGATAAAAAAATTAAAAAGTAATTAAAAAAAGAAAAGAAAGAAGGAAAGAACAGAGCAACCAAACCAAAGAACAAATCAACCAATGATAAAAGTGCTAAAAACTATAATTAAAAAGGAAAAAAATGAAAAAATGGACAGACAGAACCCTAGGAAAAATGCTAAAAGCAAAGCTATACAGACAAAATCACACAAAGAAGCACACACATTCACACTCACAGAAAGAGAAAAAGGAAAAAAGAAAACTATTGTATATATAGAAAAAAAAGGAAGAGAGCAACCAAACCATTAAACAAATCTACGAATGATAATAAGCTCTAAATACTAAACTAAGATAAACATAAAACCAGAAGCAAATTAGATGCAGAAAGCAAACCCCAAGCCTTCAGTTGCTCCCAAAATCCACTGCCTCAATTTTGGGATCATTCATTGTCTATTCAGGTATTCCAGAGATGCAGGGTATATCAAGTTGATTGTGGAGATTTAATCCGCTGCTCCTAAGGCTGCTGGGAGAAATTTCCCTTTCTCTTCTTTGTTCGCACAGCTCCTGAGGTTCAGCTTTGGATTTGGCCCCGCCTCTGCGTGTAGGTTGCCTGAGGGCATCTGTTCCCCACCCAGACAGGACGGAGTTAAAGTAGCAGCTGATTGGGGGCTCTGACTCACTCAGGCCGGGCGGAAGGAGGGGTACAGAATGCTGGGCGAGCCTGCGGCGGCAGAGGCCAGCATGACATTGCAACAGCCTGAGGCGTGCCGTGTGTTCTCCTGGGGAAGTTGTCCCTGGATCACAGGACCCTGGCAGTGGCGGGCTGCACAGCCTCCTGGGAGGGGAGGTGTGGATAGTGACCTGTGCTTGCCCACAGGCTTATTGGTGGCTGCAGCAGCTGCCTTAACGTTTCATGCCTGTATCTGGTGTCCGCACTGATAGCCGCGGCTCGCACCCATCTCTGGAGCTAGTTTAGGCGATGCTCTGAATCCCCTTTCCTCGTGCACCCCAAAACAATGGTCTCTTGCCTCTTAGGCAGTTCCAGACTTTTTCCCGGACTCCCTCCCGGCTAGCTGCGGTGCACTAACCCCCTTCAGGCTATGTTCACGCAGCCAACCCCAGTCCTCTCCCTGGGATCTGAACTCCGAAGCCTGAGCCTCAGCTCCCAGCCCCCACCCGCCTCAGCGGGTGAGCAGACAAGCCACTCAGGCTGGTGAGTGCTGGTCGGCAGTGGTCCTCTGTGTGGGAATCTCTCCGCTTTGCCCTCTGCACCCTTGTTGCTGCGCTGTCCTCCATGGCTCTGAAGCTTCCCCCTGTCCACATCCCTGTCTCCACCAGTGATGGGGCTTCCTAGTGTGTGGAAACTTTTACTCCTTCACAGCTCCCTCCCAAAGGGGCAGGTCCCGTTCCTATTCTTTTGTCTCTGTTTTTCCTTTTTTCTTTTGCCCTACCCAGGTATGTGGGGAGTTTCTTGCCTTTTGGGACGTCTGAGGTCTTCTGCCAGCATTCAGTAGGTGTTCTGTAGGAGTTGTTCCACATGTAGATGTATTTTTGATGTATTTGTGAGGAGGAAGGTGATCTCCACGTCTTACTCCTCTGCCATCTTGAAGGTCCCCCCTCTGTGCCATATTTTTTATGGGCTATTAATTTTTTATGTAATACAAAACTGAAAGAATGTAACTCTGGGTGAACACTAACACTATCAAAATTTTGCTGTACTTTAATTTGCATTATAATTTAGTTGTAAGAATTTTATAGTAGTAAAAAAAGCAAAATGAAAACTGGAGTCATGACAATGGATATTTAGGTAACGTATTCAGTTTAAGGTATTTAGAGACTTCCCTGGTGGTGCTGTGGTTAAGAATCTGCCTGCCAATGCAGGGGACATGGGTTCAAGCCCTGGTTCAGGAAGAATCCCACACGCTGTGGAGCAACTTAGCTCGTGTGCCACAACTACTGAGCCTGCGCTCTAGAGCCCATGAGCCACAACTACTGAAGCCCGCGCACCACAACTACTGAAGCCCTCACATCTAGAACCGGTGCTCCGCAACAAGAAAAGCCACAGCAATGAGAAGCCCGCGCACCGCAACAAAGAGTAGCCCCCGCTCGCCACAACTAGAGAAAGCCCACATGCAGCAACAAGGACCCAACACAGCCAAAAATAAATAAATTTTTAAAAAAAGAATAAACAAAAACAAGTATTAGGTATTCAGCTTATACTATTGCAAATTAAACTATACTGTAACATGAAACCATAATAGAAATCAGCCTGGAACTTGCTAGTTTTTTGTAGTTAATTTGAAGACCTTTTACTGTTTCCTCTCCTTTTCAAACAATTATATCTATTACTTGAAGCACCTACCCTCATTTTTATGTTCACTGTATAAGACTGTTGAATCCTATCTTATAAGGATACCTAGAAAAAAAAAAACTTTTCTAAAGGCAGTGTCTACTGGCATCATTCTGCCTGAACTGATAAGCTACATGAGGCATGAAAGAGGCCAGATCCTCCTCACATCACCACCACCACCACCATCAGGGGCCTCCAACAAAGATCTTCAAGCAATCAGCACTTCAGTTTCTCAAAGAAATACTTGTGGAAAATAAATTGGACGAGGGGGAAAATAAGCTTAACTTCTAGTGCTGACCAAATATGCCTCTCATTTCCATTTAATTGGCTAGGGAACTCCTTGAAAATGGAGTCAGTCATTACATCCTGAAGCAGAGCTGCCTACTGAGATGGAGACTACAAGATCTTCTGGACATAGAAAGGATCACCAAATATAATTAAAGAAATAATGTACGATAAAGATATTAGAAGGAAATGTGAATAATACCCAGTAATTTCCAATAACATTTGTTGTAAAATTAACTTTTGTTATTAATGTATAGCAATGGGCTCAAACAAGAGTCCTGAACTAGCAACCCAAATGCCCTGGGTCAGCTGAGTAAAATGATTTAGTCCAGGTCAATCCAGGTCAGAAGTCAGAACCTGGAGTAGACCTGCAAACTGGTAAAAGCAGAAAGCCACACTAGTAAAAGGAAGCTGCAGAAACAGTCATGGTCACACATAGGAATGTGGGGTCACGTCTAACAGGAATCAGCGACGCCAGTAATGACATATTTATCTGAAGACTAAGTTCAAGATTGGGAACATGAGAATACTTAATTCAGAGCCCAAGATCTAAGACATGAGAACGTTACACAGGACTGCTGCTCAGCAAGTATGGTGCTATGGATAGACTTTTGATCCCCAAAGTGTAGGCGATCCACTAGCAGCAGGGCCTTGTCTGGGAGCTTGCTGGAACTGCAGACTCACAGGCTACATCCCAGACCTGCTGTATGAGAATCTGCATTTTAAGGAGATCCAAGGCTCTACAGAGGAAGTTATTCCATCTTGTAAAAAACAAGAGAGGGGAGGGGAAAAAAGAGAAGAAGAAGGGATCAAAATCAAATAGCAGCTTTGTTATCTTAGGAAAATCCAACTCCACAACCCCTAGAAAATAGGGCTGTGAACTAACCAAAATAGCTTAATATCAAGACTAACATCTTGTTCATAAAAGCTTGCTTCAAGACCCCGAATCACTATACAACCAATCCAAAGCTATCATGTCATCAACTTGCCCAATTCCAACCAATTCCCCATCTTGTAAGATCTGCCTTAAAATCACCCAACCTAAGTTCTAAAACCACATAAATATTCTCCCTTGACTGCCCTGACAGTCAATGGTTAAGAGCCAGAACATTCTGAAGTAGAAAGGAACATGAACAAGCATCTGGTCTAAGCACTTTGTTTTATGGAAGAAATTTCGCAATTTGCTCAAGAAGGCAGAACTAGTTAAAAATAGAACTAACATCAGAAATAAAATCTCTTGACTCCCTCTTTGGGGGTCTGTGTTTTTTGTTTTTTTTTTAATTTACATTCATTATTTTGGCCTTTATGTCCTAGAGCAGGAGTCCCCAACCCCCGGGCCACAGACCGGTACCAGTCCGAGGCCTGTTAGGAACCAGGCCACACAGCAGGAGGTGAGCGTCAGGCAAGTAAGCAAAGCTTCATCTCCCGTTCCCCATCACTCCCCAGGCTAGCATTACCGCCTGAACCACACTCCCCTCCGGGGAAAAACTGTCTTCCACGAAACCAGTCCCCTGGCGCCAAAAAGGTTGGGGACTGCTGTCTTAGAGGATGACACTGCTTAACTCTAACATAATTTACCAATATACCCAAAACATTACACTTAGTGGGAGGTGTCAATATGCATCACGCCAGACTGAATATAAACACAAAAATTCACTTTTAACCAAAGAGATCAAAAAAGGTAAAAAATAATATAATAATCTCATTATTACCAGCATCATAATAAAAACAGCTAACATTACCATGTGCAAATTTGCATGCTTTCATTTATTTCTCACAACCCTATTATGTAAGTATTGTTATTATTTTCATTTTACAGATTTAAAAAAATGAGGTTGTGACTTATCCAAAGTCACATTGCTATCAAGTGGAAGAGCTAAAACTTAAACACTGAAGTATGCTTTTTTGTTTGTTTCACATAAAACAAGCAAAGAAGTTGAGTATATAGTTATTTCAGCTGTTCTCTTGAAATTTCCATTTCTTATTATGAAAATAATACAGATTCCCAGCAATATATAACCTGCTTCCAAAGGAACATTTAAATAAGAAATACCGCTTTAACAACAATTTTCCCCAAAATACTAAGTTGTTTTCCAAGCAATTCTAGTATTGATCACTGCACTTTCTCCATGTTAGCTGTATAAGTGAACTATTTCAGCCACTATATACTTTGTGCACCTGTTCTTAACCTAGACTTCATTTCCTTTTATTTCTATTAGTTCAAGACAACTGCAATGAGGAAGAACTAAAAAGAGCTCTCTTTTGTAAGTTATATACATAGTAACTGCTAGGCTGTGACCTGATGAGGTCTAACATGAAAACTTAGATTCTTCTCTAGTGTGTTATTTAGCCCTGTGTTTAATAGTTTTATAAAAAAAAGATTTTATATCATTTCTTATTCTGAAAAATGTTGAACTTACTCTAGGTGGCAAGATTTAAATAGTATCTTCCCACTTCATTTAAAAGTATATCATTTCATGCTCCTTCAATACGATATTCCTGAAATTTAAATGCCAAGTTCAAATTTCTTGGTATCTTAATGTAAAGTCTAAAGTGTGATAGACAAGACCTATTACATATCGTTGATCTTCTCTACGTGTAAAAATAAATAAATACACTACTGATGACTTACATTTTTATAAAAATGTAGATGAATAATCTATGTGATTTCCTCCATTTTCCCTGCAAGGGAAGCGAAAATCAGTACACAGAGACTGCTCAAGCTTTTTAAGCAAGGGGCAAAGGAAGTCAGAGCCATAAGTTTGGCCCTGGAGATGCTGTCCACAGCTAAAAAACAATCAAGAATGCCCTCAAGTCATAAACTTATTACACACTACAGTCACTATTTTGCTTCATTTATTGTACTTCTTTTTTGAATTTGAACTTTGAACCTTTTTGGACTTGACAGTGGGGGAAATATATTTAGTATGAAAATATGTTATTATTCAAAAACAAATGGAAAATAAAGCACTGTAGCAGAGAATGTAAGTAGGAAGGGAAGATGGAAAGGTAACCAGAAGACTAACAGCGAAAGATGCTGAACAGCAGACTCCAGGTTTACATTTTATCCTTTGGATAATGGAGAGCCATTGGGGAGGTTTATGTAAGGGCATCATATGATCCAAACTTTAAAAAGATAACTATTGGCAGTGTGAAAGATTACAGTAAAGTGGTGAGCCCTAGGCACAAGAGTCCACTTTTGGTTAAAATATTCATCCTAAGGCCTTGAATTAAGATAGTGACAGCAGGGATACAGAGGAGAGGGAATATTCAAGAAATATTTAAAAGGTAGAAAAATTAGACTGAGGAAAGGCTTAAATTTGGTATAGGTCTTAGGTACAAATATCAGCATCATGTAGAGTAATACAGAAGGAGAGTCTAGTGATAACTTCTAATCCTCAAATAGTTTTTTATTCCTTTAAATAATAATAATTAAGTTTACATCCTGCTAGGATTTTTTTTTTTTTTAGCCTTGTACTCATTGAGCAAATGATTATTATCAAAGCTACAAGCCTATTGAGAATTGGGATTAGGTGGGTATAACAAATTAATTGTGCTTCATTGCATATTTCCATTAAAACAAGATAACATATCCAAACACAAGGATCTCAGAACTGACAGAAACAACAGATAAAAACTCATAAAAAGATTCAACAAAGATAATTACTGTCAGAAATATGTAAATTAAGAAAACAAGTAAGTATTTTAAATACCTCTTTATTAAAGATATTTAACATGGACAATTCATTGTTATCAGGAGACCATTTAAAAGATGTTTAACACAAACAAAAGGTAAAGGTCTAAAATCAACTAGCTTATATGAGCCATATTTAAAACAGGCTCAATTTGAATGGAAAAAAATCCCATCAAAGCAGAAAGAATATCAATAGAAATGATTCATGCTCTCTACCAAAGCCTAGCATAATACCAAATGACATTATGTTTAAAAAATAAGACTTTTAAAAAATTATTTTTAAATAAGATATATTTTAAAAATGTATTTAGAAGTATGAAAGTTTGAAATGGCACCCAACGGGGCATGGCTCTATATACTACACTACATCATGAGCAAAGCCTAATGATTAATGATGCAGAGTGCATGTACTCTAGAGCTCCAGGTTTCTTACTACAAATTTCCAGGTGAAGTCACCTAACAAATCGACAGCTCCAAACTGGTTAAAACCTAACAGTGTTGCCCACTTTGGAATCACTCAGCCATAGGCTGCTCTGTTGTTCGAAACTTATTTAATATATTGTTTTTGCTTAAGGAGAGAGGCCACCTACATTAAGATAACATTGTCTATGGTCAAATTACATACATATGAACACACACACAGACATATACCTGCACGGAGGCTACCTGAGACCTGAGCCAAAATTTCCATCCTTGAAATAGATCAGTAAATGCTTCTATCAAAACATTTAAAATCAAACATCATAGTAAGTTTAGAGGTTTAGTCCACTGCCCTTAACTTTTAAAGTGTTAGATTTGCACAACTGCCATTTGGTTACACAGATGAAAATTCATGACAGAAACATACTCAGAATACAGGAAAAAAAAAAAAAAGATGAAACTGAAATCATCCTAAATCACAAGCTGTTAAAAGTTTAGATGTAAATTATATTTTTTTAAATTTAAATAATAATAATAAAGAATAAGCTCCCCTACAGGCTGAAAATTCCATGCAAAAAAGAGTCCACTGACTGAAGCTGCAGCAAGCCAAGGTCATCTTTTTGGCATACTAATGATTTATAACTATAATCAACCATCAGGTATTTATGATCAAACACATATAAAAAGGACTGTCCAAAGCTCAACTGCCCAATCCTAAACCCTGTGCTTGTCCTTGCCAGTCTACATTCACAGCTTTAGCCACAAGACTCCACCTATCATACAAATAACAACATGACGGTTCATTCCATGACCAGGGCCTATATATTTGCAATAATTCAAGTCCTATAAGACTTGAATCTTAAATGACTAAAAAGGAAGGCCATGGAAATGGTGTGAAGTTATTGATAATAAAGGGAGTATAACAATTAAAACAATAAGCTTTAAAAATTTTTATATAACAAATTAAAAACTAATGATGTATATTTTGAAAGACAACAAAGAACACGAGACACATAATATATCAGAACCCATAAAAATGGCCAATTTCAATTATACACTTAAAAAGATTCTCACTGGTTCTATAAGTCACTTAATGTACTGTATCCGTTCACCTATAAAAAGCAACCTCCTCAAGAAATTTGTGAAATATGAACTGAAGGAGAAGCTATGAAATCAAGAAATTAAAAATAAAGAACAGTTCTTTTTAAGGAACTAAGATAAAGTCATATCATCGTTGGTAAAAGAAACTAATAAACTCTATAGGGAAAAAAGGAACAAATACTAAAATAAAAAACAGCAACAATTTTTTCACCTTTTTAAAACCACTTCTAATCAAGGCAGCCAAGGCTTATTGTGACAAAAATGAGAAAAAGTATGAATTTATTAAAAACACATCATAGAAAACTACAATGTACAATAACAAAGCATTTATCAAATTTTCAAGAACAAGTATATAACATGTGCAGTTACAATTTTCTTTTACGTGTTTTCTAGTCAGGGATTATTTTCAAATCTCTTTTGGGTATATTTTCAAGACTCAGGAAAAAAAAAAAAGACATGTCCTAACTGTGTGTTTACCAATAAAAACAAAACAAAACAAAAAACCTTTACATTTCCCACAAACCCGTTATCCTTTTTTTTTTTTTTAAGTAGAGGGAAGGATTTTTTATTTATTTATTTATTTTTGGCTGTGTTGGGTCTTCGTTTCGTGCGAGGGCTTTCTCTAGTTGCGGCAAGCGGGGGCCAGTCTTCATCGTGGTGTGCGGGCCTTTCACTATCACGGCCTCTCTTGTTGCGGGGCACAGGCTCCAGACGCGCAGGCTCAGTAGTTGTGGCTCACGGGCCTAGTTGCTCCGCGGCATGTGGGATCTTCCCAGACCAGGGCTCGAACCCGTGTCCCCTGCATTGGCAGGCAGATTCTCAACCACTGTGCCACCAGGGAAGCCCAAACCCGGTATCTTTTAATAGGTAAATCAAATGTCTGTCTCTTTCAGCCTGAACCAAGAAAAGATATGGCAGCTCCTTGTGTGGTTTTACAGATTATTCCTCAGAAATACAATGATTAATCTCTGCTTTAAAATATGGACAGAGATTATCATAATGATATAAAAATAAGATATAGATTTATAAGAATTTGCTACATATGCACACAGAAAATTTTCCTGTGTTAAATTTGGCCACATTCCAAAAGTTACTCTGTTGAGTCAAAGATACCATACAAATGGTAGATAATCAAGGTGGCCTCAGTTTCTGAATCAAGACTGATGACAGAGTCAATATTTGTGCTTTCACAGCCCTTCTTTATCAAAGATGGATTGAATGCCCCATATGCCCAGCACTGTGCATTATGCTAGTTGTTAAACATAGAGATAGAGACATATAGCACATGGCTTCGGCCATTAGGCTGCTCCCTGCCTTCTCACCAATTTCCAATTTATTTGCATGATAGCCAGAGGATCTTCATAAAGTATTACTCAGGTCTTATCACCCTATTATTTCAAATTTTCTATAGTTTTCCCTTCCAATTACAATAAAATCCAAGTACCTTCAAGCCTCCCAGCACCCTGCCCCTCCCAGCCATCCTCTCTTTCCTATTATTGTCATTCACAGTGCTTTGTCCTTTGAGGATACTGTTCTCAAATATCCAGCTCTATCTATCCCCAAGATCCTATCCTAGGACACTCCTCACCCCAGCTTCTCATTTGACTCCTATATCCTCCTTCAGCGCAAATGTCATTTCCACAGATGCCTTCTCTGAAGTGCCACGCTAATCCTGCAGGAAATATGGAGCTCACAAGTGGTGCTAAGCAGAGGAATAATAGGATCAGTTCTTTATCTTAGAAAAATCACCCAGATAAGAACTTGTAGAACAGACTAGCTAGAGAGGTGGTACAATGGGAGGTGATGGCTATAGGTAGCAAAGTTAAGTAAGAAACAACTAGAAGAGGCCAGGAGAGAGTTAGAGACTGCATGTATGCAAAAGCACTGAAGTCATCTTTAGCTTTGCAAAAAGTTCCATCAGGCTCTGAGCTCTCTAAGACCAGTATCATATACAGTCACCCCTTGGAATCCACGGGGGAATGGTTCCAGGACCACACCACCGCTGCCAAGGACAACAAAATCTGCGGGTGCTCAAGTCCCTTATATAAAATGGCATGGTAAAATTGATATAGCCACTATGGAGAACAGTATGGAGGTTCCTTAAAAAATTAAAAATAGAACTACCATATGACCCAGCAATCCCACTACTGGGCATATACCCTGAGAAAACCATAATTCAAAAAGAGTAATGTACCACAACGTTCATCACAGCACTATTTACAATAGCCAGGACATGGAAGCAACCTAAGTGTCCATTGACAGATGAATGGATAAAGAAGATGTGGCACATGTATGCAATGGAATATTACTCAGCCATAAAAAGAAATGAAACTGAGTTATTTGTAGTGAGGTGGATGGACCTAGAGTCTGTCACACAGAGTGAAGTAAGTCAGAAAGAGAAAAACAAATACCGTATGCTAACACATATATATGGAATCTGAAAAAAAAAATGATTCTGAAGAACCTAGAGGCAGGACAGGAATAAAGACGCAGACGTAGAGAATGGACTTGAGGACACGGGGATGGGGAAGGGTAAGCTGGGACGAAGTCAGAGAGTGGCACTGACATATATATACTACCAAATGTAAAATAGATAGCTAGTGGGAAGCAGCCACATAGCACAGGGAGATCAGCTCGGTGCTTTGTGACCACCTAGAGGGGTGGGATAGGGAGGGTGGGAGGGAGACGCAAGAGGGAGGGGATATGGGGATACATGTATATGTATAGCTGATTCACTTTGTTATACAGCAGAAACTAACACAACATTGTAAAGCAATTATACTCCAATAAAGATGTTAAAAAAAAAAATGGCATGGTACAGTCAGCCCTCTGCATCCTCAAACTGTAGAACCCTCAGATACAGAGGGCCAACTGTATTACACACTTCCCACAACATCAGAGAGGTCCAGTAAACAGTAGCTAATTTGACATGAGTGACAGAAGAGCAGTGAATATCACCAAGATGCAAACAATAATCATCGGCATTCATTTATGGAATACTAGGCAGTATGCATGTTGAAGAAGGGGAAGGCAACAATGGTTGGGAGCTCTGGCTGAGTTTGTATCCTAGCTGTGTGACTTTATGTAAGTTACTTTGCTTCTCTGTGTTTTGATTTTTCAACAGATAGTTAGCAGTCCTACAGCACAGGATTGTTGTGAGATTTAAATATAAAGCACTTAGAACACTATTTGTCACATATTAAATACTCAACAAAAATTAGCTACTGAAATTGTCACTGTTGTCATCATCAACATTATAATCATTGTTGTTATTATTAGTACCATTACAACCACTAGATACTTCATAAACATTACTTCATCTTCACAAAAGAACTTATGAGGGATATACTATTATCTCCACTGTATAATTACGGAAAGTAGGTGAAAAAGCAGTTCACACAGTTTATAAGTTTCATACTGAGACGTGAACCTAGTTTTATGAGTCGATATACTAACCACATTACATTATCTCTCAAAAGGGGCAGGAGGGACTAAGATGTGATAAGTAATATGATTTTCTAAGCAATATGATTTACTGAGCATTTATTATCCTCCAAGCACTCTTCTGGGCTCTATGGATACAGGAGTGAACAAAACAGATGAAGTCTCTTCTCTCATATGATACATGAGCTTCTCTATCTCTGTATAGAGAAGCTAAGAGAAAAATATCAAATAGTGAGAGGTATACTAGAGTATCAAAATTAAGAGCGATATGTCTGGGGGCCACTTTGATTGAGTAGGTAAAAAGGCCTTTCTAAAAAGGCTAAGTTTAAGATGTGAACTGAAAAGACGAACAAAAGGAAGAAGCTGCCCAACCAGCAAGATAAGAGATTATTCCAGGAAGAGGAAATAGCTGTAACAGAGAGCCTAAGTGAAAACAAACTGTGTCTTAAGGAATCAAAGCATGCATGGCTGAAGAGCAGTGGGGGAGAGAGGAGTATTCCATGAGGAGATTAGAGAAGCAGGCAAGAGCCAGGTGATTAGGGTCACCCAAGGGAAGGACTGTGGATTTACTGCTAAAGGTAATGAAGGATTTCAGGAAGGTGACGTGATCTGACTTATATATTTAAAAGATTCTTCTCACTGCTGGGTAGAGAACAGATTGCAGTGAGGCAAGAATATGAAGACAGGAAACCAGGCTATTTCAGTAGTTTAGATCAGAGATGAAAGTGGCTTAAACTATGGAGCTAGGAGCACAGCTGGAGAAAAATAGGCAGATTTCTGTATATGTTTTTGAAACCGGAATAGAAAAGATTTACAAGTGAACTGAATAAAAAGAGTAAAGGAATGAGGAATGACCTCCATATTTTTAGCTTGAGCAACTGGAAGAATATGCTTTAGTTTACTGAGATGGAGAAGATTTACGGAGGCATATATTTAGGGTAGGAATAGGATTAGAAAATAAGAGTTCTGTTTGGGCCAGGTTACATTTGAGATGCTCATCATATATACCCATATGGAAATTTTCAGCAGGCAACTAGATCAGAATCAGGAATTCTGGGGAGTTCCCCTTACCCTTTCTCTGGCTTCACAGAAGACTGAAGATCAAGAAAACAGTAAGAAGAAAATAGCTTTTATGATGCACAATGTGGTATTCTGTAACAGTCTAAAGCAGTGAGACAAGCCATTGTACTCTTCATGAAATCATTTCACTTATAAAATCTGAAGCATCATCTTTGCTGAGGAGAATGACAGAAAGAGAGTAAGCTTTAAGGTCAATAAGATTCATGCCAAGGGAGTTAAGCCATATCATATGGCTTCTACTTCCTAAATCGTATAAGATTTCAGGGCAGGACACAGTAAGAAGAGATCAGAGCTCCCAGCAGGATACAGTTTACATAGTGCTCCTGAAAATTCCATCCTACATGAAAGGAACCCATAGCATACCCAATATAAGCCCAAAATCTCTTCTAACTATACGCAAAATAATGACTGCTCTCCTTGTTGTCTAATAGGAGTTTCCATGGAAACTGTCAAAAACCTTTTCTTTAGACTTGTAATGATTACTGACAAAAACAAAATCGACTTAGATTAAAACGAGAGGTAGATTCTGGTTAATCTGATTCCATCCAACTGTATTTTAGCATGACTAGTTTTCTTAATCAAATGGCTACCATGAGGGTAGATACCGAAATGAGGTAAAGAGATAAGCAACTATGTCTGCTTTTGTAAAATCCTACTCTTAAATACATACCAGCAATATTGTAAAAGACAACATTTTTTAGGAAAGATAAAGAATAAAATTTATTGGGCAGCTATTAAATATCAAGTGTTTTGCACATAACATCTTGTTTAATCCTCAGAATAATATCTTCAGGTAGGTTTTATTACTCCTACTTTTACAGAGAAGGAAACCAAGTCTCAAAGATGTAAAGTTACTTGCTCAAGATCAAACAAGTATTAAACAACAGAGCGAGGATGAGATTCAGGTACAGCTGAACACAAAATGTGTACGCTTTCCTTAGGCTCTTAAAAGGGGCTACAACACATAACAGTCCAGGAGCCTCAGGCCTATGGTCTCTTTAAGCCAAAAGAACTTTATTAATTGGTTGACTATTAAATTAGGCTGAAACAAGGCTGCTATATAAGTGCCTAAAAAGAAGAGAGTGTCAGACACACAAAATAAAAAGTTGAGTTTTGCCCAGAATATACAATAAAACTTTACCAGGTATTGATATGCCCATCAAATCAAATAAATCAAATTAAATTAATCAAAAAACCTAAAAATAAATAAATAAAGAGAAAAACTCAAGTCACATGCTGATAAACTCACTGAGATACTGATAAACTTACAGAGCCAAGATAGAGATAAGCCAATGATTCATTTTAAGGAATAATTTTAAAAATTATCTTATCATCTAAGAATAAAAGTAAAAATGCCATGACATTTCTTACCTCATCACAAAATGCCATAACAATTACTACAAATAACTGAACTTGTACTGCCAATGTAATTGCTCTAGCTGATCAACTCTGCTAATCTAAAATATAACTGTAGTAGTCAAATGAGAAATGGAAGCCATCTAAGTTACTGGATGCTACACTCCTTCCCTAATAATTAGTTAATTCATTTTGGTTGTGGAATTTGCCTATAAATTCATTGTCCTGTATGTTTTACCACAAGGCTCTTTAAAGAAAAACCTGGACATCCAGATCTCTTTTTAGATTTAAGCAGTCAAAACAAAAGAAAGTATATTCAACCACAGCACATAATGACACATTAGCATTCAGAGCACAGCTCAAGCATGCACACATGGAAATGCAGGACACACTAAATTCAATAAAGAGCAGAAATAAAGAAAAACATAACAGAAACAAATCCAGGAGGAATAAAGAGGGTTAAAATGCATAAAACGATCTGGGTATATTAGAAACTAATTTTCCAAAATCAAGATACTGGCTTTCACTTTTGGTAACATTAAATAGTTTCTAGCCAAAGGTACCAAGGAAAAGCTCAGCTATAAACCCAGGACATTCTTTAAAATGACTGTTAAATGAAATCACACCATTATACACTCTCCCACAATGATAACGTCCAAGGAACTACAATAGCAGAAAACAAATCATTTCCAACATAAATGAAGTATTTCTAAATTAGTAAATAAACTATAAATGCAAACCACTCTATTTAACAGATAAAAGTTTTATTTCTTTATAGTTATCACTAAGTTTTGGTTAGATGAACCCCAAGTGTCTATACTGAAAGTAATTTATAAGGAATCCATCTTTTAAATGGCTTATAACGATTAAGTTTGGTATTTTCCTATTTAGTTTCTTGGTGCATTCTATTTTGATTTAATAATATGGTACTGGAAAAACTTCTTGTATATGGTTTTAAACACTCTATGTAATGTTAAGCACAGTTCTTAGGTTTTGAAATTTTCGGGACTATTGATGCATAAAAGCATACCTTTAGCATTCTATTTCCCAGTAACTGCTGAAGGACTTTGTCAGTGCTGAAAACCCATCAAGCCCTTATTAAGAAAGCCAAGGTGAAAACGAGAGCCTGATGCTTTAAAGAAAGCACAGTTCAAAGATATATGTCCTCTTGTTCTCTTAGTTCAAAGATTAAATCAGAAAGCAATTGGCAATGTTACATATACTATTTTGTCATTTGGCAGATGACAACTAAAGACATGGATCATTATTGTTCCTTAAAGTATAAGCTTTGTTTTCTCTTGTTTGTGACTCTTCCGTAAGCTATTTCCTATTTCTTTTCTTCAAGATTTTTCCCCTCCATCTTGCCAAAACAGGGCTTGAAATACAAATGGAAATAAACGGTGGGGGAACCACCTCTGAAAGGCTATGGTGAAACCAAAAAGAAAGAATTTTTCACTGTTTGACTGGGTCATCTCACATTTATCTGTTAATGAATCCTGAGGCTTGAATATTCTGCTTAAGGCACACTAAAGACAAAGCAGCCTCTTGCCAACAGGCTTTTCCCAGTGTTCACACACAAAACAGGTTTTAAATGGCCCAAGGTGGGTCACAACCCACAGAAAAAAGCCTTAAAGACTTCAGTCTTCATTTCAGCTCTATGGCCACTTAACAAAGCCCTTCTCTTCCAGATACATTCAAAGGCCTGTGTTCCTAATGGGAACCCATATATGGTCTTTCCTGGATGCATGGACCTCTTCCAAATTGTTTTCAAGACCCAGGGCACTCATCTGGAGAGCAATTCCACAGCTTTCATCCAGCTTGCAAAGGGTCTCACCAACCTGACAGTCTAAGAGCCACTGCACCAACACCTCCTCCAGCCCTTACACCAGGAAGCCATGGGATGGAAGGCAAAGCACATGGCCTTGAAACATAATAGCCTCAGGACCTGGGGCAACTTGCTTCAACTCTGTGGGCTTCCCTTCTGTCTATGAAAATGCATATAAAAATACCTACTTCACAGGGAGTTGATGAAGAGAAAATAATTGGGACGCTGACCAAATTTTTCTACTTTATAAAAGTTACTTTGTTATGCAAAAAGACAAAAATTATTGAAGCTTTTTATCTACCCAGGTGATAATTAAGGCTCCCAGATACTGAGAAATTGCCCCTGGTCAAACAGAGCTCGTGTCAAGACAGGGGCTCCACTCTGCATTTCTCATGCTTCTCACACCACAGACCACGTTCACCATACCAGTGCAAACTTGAGCCCAACAATAACAGAAATGGTGCTCAGGCTTGGGCCCACCAAAGAGGAAATAAAACCAAAATAATATCATATGGTGACATCAACACTCAGAAACAAAGGTATTTAAAATTACCAAGTGACCCTTTTAGGGTCTACACACTTACCAGACCTTAGGAAAGCTGGTGGAGAAGAGACGACTGCATCAGGTGAGCTGGCCATTTCAAATTGTTGACTCTAATCATAAGCATCGCAGGCTAAACTACAGCAATTTTCAAAACTGTTTAGTGAAGGTTAGAAGCAATCAGCATTAGATTAATTGAAAGCAGTGTGAGCAGTTATTAACATGATGCGGTGTGCAACAAAGGCAATAATTGAGGTTCATTATAATTTTATTTTCTCTTTTATGACTTGAAAATTTGATTTTCTTTGCTTTGATAAATTACATTTGCTTATATGGATGAGGCAGGAAATATATAATGACCACTTATTAAACGTTACATAAGAGTAGCATGGAGTAGCTCTATTGAGCAGTGAAGTGATTATGCTACTATGTAACAATGCTCAGAACTTTGCAGTGGCATCTATATCATAGTCAGGTTAGTCCAAGTTTCAAACAAAACTCACTTTATATACTCCTCTAAAAGTAACAAACAGAATCAGGGTGATTGCTTTTAATGACACAGGAAGTCAATGATTTCACTGAAGAAAGTTTATAGTCTACACATCACAGCTATCAGAAGAATCTGAAACCTCAACTAATTTGGAGGGATGACTTCAAATGGTATCTCTTTTATTGCTATGATGTAAACATATAGGAACATCCAACATTTATACAATACACTCAACTACCTTGTACATGAAACTGGATTTAAGTGACTGCATTCAACAATAGTTAAATAAAATTTGATTTTTTTTTTCTCAGTAAAGAAAGAGAAGGTGGGTTTTCAAAGCTTACTGTTATGGCACGCAGTTCAGAGGAAATTAAGACTGCAGAAGAAAATAAACCCTATACGTTTATTAGAGGAAAAGAGAAATGCTGTAAAAATATATGTTGAGGGTAGAGCTCAGTTTCCTGTAATAAAACTCCAGTTACTCTCTTTGACCGGAAATTATCAACTCAATAACCCTTTTTATAGCCCAAATAGACTCACTGTTAGTGGTCAACTCAATACTTCAGTATGACACAAAAAGTTTGAGAAAAAGTGTGAAACAGAAATATATGTGACTATTCTAAGTAACTGTACTAACACTAAAATGTACTAAGGACTAGTTTTTGAAAAATTCTCTCATACTTACGGTAGTTTTGTTATAACCCTAAGTAAATAAGTGCACAACTATTTTTAAGGTTTAAAAATAGAATGGAATAAGCAACAAAGATTGGGTGGATTTCTCCTGTACGATTTATGAAATTAGATACTTTCTTCAAAAAAAAAAAAAAAAAAAGACAGCTAAGAACTCTGTTGTCTTCTGCACAACAACTAAGAACTTCATGAACGTGAAAAGCCAAAATATAATGGGGTAGTATTAGCTGAGGAAAAAAAACAAAACCCTTAATACCAATGCAGATGCATAATTAGTCTTCCTAGGGCTATGTCTTTCAATGTTATCAGATTATCGACTTTGACATTATCATCTCCCAACACTAATTTATATAGTAACAACAAGCCTTCAAAAGGGAAGATTCTTAGATGAAGACTTGTCATTCCACCATCTTTCCTGTTTATAGAAACACTTTTTAGCTTGAGATTACATCCAGCCAGCCAGGAATAAGAGAAGTTTCAATCCTGGCTGTCAGATGAGTTATCAGCCACAAGTGCTAACTTCAAAGTGTGACTTTGCAATTTGAACAAGTCAGTTCAGGACGCTGTAACTGTGTAACTGCCTGCGCAGCGTGTTCTGACCTAGGTGACCTCGGGTTTGGGAGCCACAACTGGGAACTAGGCGTCCTGGGGGCCACTTGCCCAGGGAAGGGGCCCACTTCCTTCTGAGTCCTAACTATGCTCACCGTGACCCCCTTCGTGGCCTGAGGCCCTGTCTCCCTCAATTTCTGCCCCATAGATAACTGGCTAGATCTCAGAACTTGTAATGTGAAAAGGAGATACGAAATAAGGCAACAAGCAGCCGCCAGTTTTCTAGTACCAGACCCTAGTCATATGTAAAAATGAAGCTATCCGACTTTCGGGGAGGAATACAGACAGGGAGGGCACTCCCGGGAATGTGGCCACCGCCTGATTTCTAAGAAGACTCCAGGAGAAGTCGGCACCACCACCTACTTTTCGAGAGGGAACACACACGAAATATAGTTGGGGAAGCAAAACGGAGCAAAGGTGGGACCACCACCTAATGGGGAAAGACATCAAGAGGAAGCCAGGGACCACCAACTGCTTTCTAAGGGGAAACACGCGGGCACAGGTTCATTCCAGGAACCCCACCTGCCTCCTGCCCAAGGCTCTTGAGGGGGAGTACCCTCTACGGTGCGGGGGGGAAAGGGTGGCGCCCCAGCCAGCCAAACCTGAGCGCTTGATCCGGGCTCTTCGCTCCAAGACCTTCCAGCTCACTTCGTCCACGAGCCCCGCCATCGCGCTCGGGCCGCCGTCTTGGCCACCGCCCCCGGGGCCGCCTGTCAGCTCCTCCCGGCCGGCCCCGCCCCCCCGCGCGACACTGTCGGGAGGCGCACCGGCCGGAAGTGAGCGCGAGGGCGCGCTTCAACCTAGCTTCGCGGCCTCCCGAGCGTCAGAGGGGCAGCCCTACGGGACAGTGAGACGGGGGCCGGCCGCGGTCGTACGGGCGTCGGGGCGACGCTCTTTCTCTCTCGGCCGGCGGCACGGTGCTTTCCGGCTGCCGTCAAGCGCAGCAGGGGGCCGGTGGGCGAGGGCCGAGGGGCTGCCATGGCGGCGGCACGCCGGCTGCTGGGCTCCTGGGTGTTGCTGGCGCCGCTGCTTGGGGGGCTCGCGCTGCTGGGAGTCGGGCCGGTCCCGGCGCGGGCGCTGCACAACGTCACGGCCGAGCTCTTTGGGGCCGAGGCCTGGGGCACCCTGGCAGCCTTCGGAGACCTCAACTCTGACAAGCAGACGGACCTCTTCGTGCTGCGGGAAAGTCAGTGCTTGCCCGGCCCTCCCTCTGTTCGCGTGCCCCTCCCGGTGTTCCCCACATCCCTTGCCCGGATGCCCGGTCCTCCTGCATTTCCCGGCCCTTCTCTCCCAGCCCTGTCTCTCCCCCTTTATTTCCAGCATCCTTGCAGCTTGCCTGTTTTTTCCATCTTTTCCAAACCCAGGTCCTGGCCTGACCACTCCACAGTTTGATCCACCCCCGCAAGCACTGGAAACACCTCGGATTTTTGTTTTTTTTTCCTGAGACGACCGCGGCCGTCACTCACGCACCCCGCCCTTCTCATGGAATCACCTGCCTTCCAAAGTCCTTCCTGATTCCCAGTAGTCTTTGTAGCTTGCCTTTACGTTCCCTCCCAAGGCCCCTTCATTCCTGTCTGCTGTATTTCCTCCAGTCTCCCTTCCCCTTTGATGAACTGGAAAAGGTGCGACTTGATAATTTACTCTCGTAGAGGACTTCTCCCTCCCTCTTCATTTACCTTGTTCACCCTCCCCTCCCTTTGTCAGGGTCCCAGCTTTCTTAGAAACTACTGTTCCTTCCCAAGGCCCTAAACACTCCACAGTTCTCACAAGTATTTCGCAGGTACTACTAATAAACCCAGTGTCTCCTTGGAAAAGGATTCTCAAACTGCAGGTTTTTCTCCCTTCTGGGCTGCCCTAGTCTTTTGTGTGCAAAAGACTTCCTTGCTTTGGCCACCACCCTAGTCTTCCAAATCTCTGTTTTCTTTTCCAGCTTGAGGTTCTTGGGAGTTCTTTGCTTTAACCATGACTAAACAAACTTTTCTGTGTAAATCTTGATGCTGACAATGGGCATTAGAGGGTCTTAGTATTCTCTAGTACCCACAAAGCAGGCACTGTTCAAGGTCAAGGCTGTGAAAGAAGGAAGTGAAGCACTTACAGAGTTTGACAGGATCTTGGCCCAGATCTCTTGGAGTCCTTCTCAGGACTCCAGAGCCTCTTGTGGACCTTGGGTATTTCCCCTATCTTTGTATGACTCCATGTACTGCAAGAAGGGTGCATACTGCCTAACCTATAGCCACTCCACCCAAACTGGAGACAGAGATTCTCCCCTTAACTTTAAAGATGCCCTGTGTTTGACGAAACAATTTCAAAAATCTGTTCCAATGAGTGCTCATTGAGCTCCAAAAATGCATCAACCTGGGGGATGGTTCTGTAGGAGCCACAAGAGGGTAGTCTTGGAGGATTCAGCTTTTTCTGCTTAAATATGACATCATGTCCTAGTTACTAGTCAGATACCTACAGTAGGAGTTTCTGTGTCCTTGGTGTGATGCATCTGTGCAATGGACTAAACAGCCTTATGAGAGGCTGAGTTGTTAGGTTTGGGGAAGACAAGACTTAACATATAGTGTAGTTATAAGGCATATTCTTTATATGCTTCCTTTAAGTCAATCAGTCTGACTCCTGGCAGAAGCCATTGGCTTCAATTTGCCTTGACCAACTACATTTTTCCTTGTTCATCCTCTAGTTTCCCTGCTGCTTTGAGTATCGAATTTGTGATACACTGTCAGGAATCTCCATTCCATTAGTCTAATAGGACCAACCTTGAGAGGGCAGATGAACTGGAGTAAAATAGAAGTTTTCTTGTTGAAAACAGTGCCCAGAAAGCTGCTTGTAACCACTGATTGTATGTCTCACTGGGAAGCATTTTTCTAATGTATACTCGCTTCTTTTAGGAAATGATTTAATCGTCTTTTTGGCAGACCAGAGCGCACCCTATTTTAAACCCAAAGTAAAGGTATCCTTGAAGTAAGTACAAATGTATTTGTTTCTGTAAAACAGTCGTTAGTGTCATAATAAATATGCAATAACTAGTTGGATTGTCTTTGAAATCAATTTTACTCTAAAGTGGTGTTGTGATACAAAACCACTAGTTATGAGGTATGAAGCAAGTAATTTGTTAGGAAAATTAGTGAGCATACCAAAGTTTAAAAATGATTTGCTTTAAAAAATAAATAATTTTGAGTGGAACCAGGTCTGTTCCTACATAAACACCTTTCAGTCCCTTGCAATCTGATATGCTTTCTTGAATGTCTTGGGGTTTGTCCCTCATCCTGAGTGGATTGTCCCTCATCCTGAGTGTGCCTGTGGGAGCAGCTCAGTCACAGGCTCATGAGGTCAACTTTGTGTTTTGTGGTCTGAGGGAGGAGTTTGCAATGGGGTCAATGACCTCTGTTCTAATTTTTCATTTATTGATTGATAGGTGGTGACTGCTAGATAACTCATAGGTTGATTTTGAGGAAATTCAAATCAAACTGAATTTTTTAAATGTTCAAATAATAGTTCTATTTTTTTTTTATATGACTGGCATTGCATGAAACACAGTGACCCTCGTTGATAGTGAGCCAACACAGTTTTGAAACTATAAGAAACAAGGATCGATCACTGTCTGGAGGAAGAGATGAGTCAGTGCAGGCTAAAGTGGCAGCTTCTAGAAAGTTATGGGACTTGTGCTTGACCTTAAGATAAGTAAAATTTAGGTGAGGGCTTTCAAGTTTCAGGACACAGCATTAACAAGAGATGGTAGTAAAAACAGCAGGTTGTGAAGAGGAGGTGGAAAGGTTTGCCTGACAGAAGTGGAGGGTATGCTTTGGAGAGTTATGGACTAGGAAGATGAGATCAGGGCAGACTAGGAACCTTCATAAATATCAGAAAGAATTGACCTCAATCCCGAGAAAAGTGGGGAATCATTACAGGTTCTTGTTTAAAGGAGAGGTGGTGAAAACGGTATTTTAAGTTGATTTGATTTACTCGTTAACCATGTGCAGGATGAACTGGTATGTAGGAAGATCAGAGATTACTTTAGAAACTGTTCAAAAAATTTAAGAAGTCCCCATATGGGGTAATGAGTGCTCAGATTCTACAGTATTTAACTTAAACTCAGACATATGTAAAAAAAAATTGGTCTTGAGTTAGAACATTGAGGCGTTGAGGGGAAAGTTATAGATGGATAAACAGGAAATTATCCCTCTTGAGAAATGTTCCTTGATACTGGATGTCAGCATGCTTGGAGTGGGGAGGGAACAGAAGTTGTTAAATACTACATCCAAGAAATGAACTGCCTAGAAGTGGTTTTTCATGGAAGATTAAAAGTTAAGGAATTTGTGAGCTATTAAAGACTTAGGTTCCACTGAGTTTTTAAAAAATCCCAATTTTTCTTTGACTAATGTAATGTTTTATATACTTATAAAATTTAGAAACTCTTGTATTTATTTAGTATAGTTTTCAAAAACTAACTGTCCTTCACTGTTTTCTTCCCCCTCTCCCCTGTTCCTCTCTCAAATGCAACCACTTTTAAAACTTTGAGCTGTTTCTTCTGATGTTTATTTCCATATTCTAAAATAAGTTTTTATACTGTAATTTCTTGAGTTACCATCTTCATCTCTTGGATTTTTTGTTAGCATAGACAAAGATTTAGCATCTTTAAATTGGCTCCATCTCCATATAGTTATATCATATTTTAGCTTGGTCAGTAATCATTGTATAAATTCTGGCCATGTAGATTATGTGTACTTCAGAGCCAAGCAGTATACAGTATTTCATTTCTCTATGGTTTTTCCCTCCAAGAGTAAATGATTGTTTTTTAAAAAATAAATTGCACAGTTTTCTGTGTACATATCCTTAATTTCTTTGCAGATGTTCCATCATACCTGCCATATACCTGTTGTGCTTTTTTTTTCCCCCATTGAGTCCTCTGCACTCCTCCCCAATCTGAATTCATTCTCTAGGCCTTCTGCAGAGCTACTGTTTGGAGACTTTCCCTTTGTCATTCTATGTTTGATCCCTATTTCTTGGATCCTGTGCCATTTTGTTCTTTGCTTCTTCATTTACTTCACTGGAGTGTATCCTTCAAGAAATTCCTGAGAAAGGATGCATGGGTATGTCCCTCCATTTCCAAAACCTTTTTCTACTCACTCTTTGATTGGCCTGTAGTCTTCTAGCTTCATCGGTTGCTGGTTTTAAATCCATTGCTATTCTTTTTCCTAATCCTTCAAATATGACTTATTTTTAATTTTTGAAACTATTAGGGTCTCTTCTTTATCCTTTTTCTCTGAAGTTTCATAATATGTCTTGGTGTAGACTATTTTTCATTCATTACTCTAGCCTCCCTTCAAGCTGGAGGCTTCTATACTTGGGGCCTTTTTGAAATGTTCTTATATTATTTCTCTGATTATTTTTTTGTTTTCTCTTTCAGGAATTCCTACTAGTTGTTTATTGGACTGCCTAACTCCATCCTTTATTTCATTTGTGTTTTTGTCATTTTGTGTCTTTTTCCCCCTGGGAAGTTTTCTTAATTTTATCTTCGGCCTTCTATTGAATATTTTTATGTTAGCTGTCATATTTTTTTTTTATCTCCAAGAAGTTTTCTTTGTTCTCTTATTGTTCTTTTCTCTTAGCATGCTGTTCTTTTTTTTTTTTTTTTAATGGATGTATTTTCTTATGTCTTCAGGTGTGGTTTTGAAGTTTTCTTTTGTTTCCTCTGTTATCTCTGTTTTTTTCAGATTCCTTATTGCTATTTGTTTTGGCTCTCTTTAATACTCATAGTTTTCTTTAAAAAACAGGTGACTCTTTATTATACTATATTAAGAATAAGGTACTAAAGAGCTAATTGGAAACTCTGCGTAATGGGACTTACCTCCTGTCTCCTGCCCTGTGGATGTGTTCCTGGCTGACTGGCATCCTAGGAATTTGGCAGAGTTGGGGGCAAGGACCAAACTGTTCCTTTGTAGACTTTCCATTAACTCCCTGTTTTTAGCCTAAGGCCAATATCTTACCCTCTCCTGTAACTTACATCTCTAATGCCTGAAACTTCCCAGAAGTAAACTACTTGGTTGTTGGCATGCTGAGCAAGAGGGAGAAGGGACCATCACAGAAAAGGTGTTTTCAGCCTTACACTTTACTTTGTCTTCTGCTATTTCGGATGACTCCAAATTCTGAGCCTTTCAGAGGTTCTTCAGGGCAAAAAGCTTCTTGAGCCTTTTCTCCAAGCACTTCAGCTTATACAGTTGACCATTGAACGACATGGGTCTGAACTGCATAGGTCCACTTACATACAGATTTTTTTTCATTAAATACATACTGCAGTACTACACTGTCCCCAGTTGGTTGAATCTGTGAATGTAGAACCAAGGATGTGGAGGACCAAGTATAACGTTATACCAGCTATGGATTTTCAACTGCAAGTGGTCAGTGCCCTTAACCCCACGTGTTCTTCAAGGGTCAACTGTAGTTTTCTTGCCCTGCTAAGGCAGATCCTTTCATGATCTCTTTGTCTTTGAGGGTTATGCTCTTTTTTAAAAAAGAAATTCATTCCATATCATTTTAGTAGGTTCTTGAAAGAAGAAGAGATAAATTCATGTGTCAGTCTGTTATTTTGTAAAGTTCTAATTCCTATTTTTACAATCATAAAGAAGGGCAATTTTAGGAATAAAATCTGCTCAGGTTAAGTTCCCATCTAGTCCTTTGTAATATATTACTGTCTATTTCAGGGTACTTTTTGACGCCAAATCATTAATTTATTTGAACAAGTATTACTGCCAGGTATGTGCAGTATATGTATGACTGCACATGCATACATACACAGGTACACATACAGAGGTACACACTTACATGCAGCTTGCTACGTAGTAGCATGTGCAGTTGCTATATCATCATTTTTAAAGACCAGCTATTTTTCATGGAAAGTTTAAAGTGTTGTTGGAATTCTTTGAGGAAACTGGCATTACAAAAAATATTTTATCATAATGAAGATCAATTTTAGAGGCCAACACAACTGAATTTGAATTCCAGCTCTTCCATTTAACTAGCTATTTAACAATGAAAGCTACTTCAACCTCAGTTTCCTGGTCTGTTCAGTGAGAATTACGATACCTATTTCAGGTGATGGAGATTATCAGATAATAGCTATTAAGTACTTGATGTAATATCTGAGACATAGTAAGTAGCTGCATTAAAATAAAGCTATTATTATGTTGTTTTTCTTAATTATTCTTACCCTTGTCAGTATTTTCCTCATCTTCACTTTAAGTAAAACCTATTATATATATTTTTATATTCTTGATGCCGTTTAGAAAATAATTATGCATAGGCTGTTTGGAAACTTACTGTCTTGCTGTTTGTTCTTAAGTAGAATTAAATGTAAATTGAATTTAAGGCCTATTTTTTGATTGGGTCACTCAGACAACATTATGACAAGACTCCAGAATGTTTTGTTAAGTTTTCAAGGTTAATATAAACCATTTTAGAATATTTTATTATTAAAAATGTAGAATTAGGTATGTATGTTTTGATAGTGTATTGCCAGGTTTGGTCAAAAAGAACTTATTTTTCATTGCGAATCTTGAGATAAAATGACTAGTTTTCACTGTAAATTTCAAATCTGCATTAAAATCTAAAATTAAGTAATTTATAGATAATATCTTTTATAAAATGACAGTGATACCCCTCAGTGCTTTAGCAATTGATAATGAGCCTTCATTTATGTTACTTTTTTTTTTTTTTTTGGCCGCATTGTGCTACAGTTCCCCGACCAGGGACCTAACCCCCACCCCCTCATTGGAAGCCCGGAGTCTTAACCGCTAGACCGCCAGGGAAGTCCTTTGAGCCTCCATTCGTATAAACACCATCCATATGTCCTGGTATCTTTGACAAAAGAACTAGGTGAAAGGATTAAACCAATGCTTGAACATAAAACTGTGCTTCCTCTTAATAAATATTTCAGCTTTTTCTTGTTTCTTAAAACCCTCTGCGTTCATCCTGAATTCTTTCATAGACCAAAGAGGCCTACATACATGAAGGATGATAAGCTATTAAAGAAGAGAATGTAATTAATCAGTTCTGTGAATTTTTAAATTTTGCATTGAAAATATTTTTGTATGGTGTAAATATAGAAGTGTCCTTTTCTATTATAGCTCTACTGGAATGTTTGTTTATTAAAATGTTTGTTTCTTTTAGGAATCACAGTACATTGATAACAAGTGTAGTCCCGGGGGATTATGATGGAGATTCACAAATGGATGTTCTTCTGACATATCTTCCCAAAAATCATGCCAACGGTGAATTAGGAGCTATTATCTTCTGGGGACAGAATCAAACCTTAGGTGAACTTGTTTTAAGAGTTTTTAATATTTATCACTGGATATTAAAGGAAAAATATGCCTGGTATTCTTAGGTAAATGTAACAAAAATAATGTTCAGAAATCAGTTCAAAAATGCAGTTCTTGAGTGTCAGTAATTGTCTCTAAAAACTTCTTTAAAAGTCTGTTTTCTGGTTCTTCTTTTTCAACCTAGAACTGGTCTGCAGTCAACTCCAGGGAACAAAATCCACTCTGTTAGCTTAAGGAAGAGAGAATTTATTAAAGGGTTTTTATGCTTTACAGAGTTATTGTGATGGCTAAAGAACACACACGAGGTTGAACTTTCAGGAACAATCCTCAAAGCCTTCAAAGAAGCTACTGCCTTTTTACCATCAGAAAGTGGCCAGTTGCACAACAGGTGCCAGAATGACACTTGCTCACCAGCAAAATGGATGCCATGCACCCTCCCTCTTAGTACTTACAATTCAGTGATCAGACATTAAGACAGAAATGGCAGAAACACAGCCTTCACCTCATTCCTGCCTTGGCAAAACTCACCGTATCTAATTAGCAAGGCTTACATTTTATTTAGAATCTTAAATGCAAGGGTATATGAGAAATGCTATTTTTGGTTTCTAGTCTCCCCAGTACAGGAAAGCACAAAAAGTTTAGAGTAAAGGTTGAGAGTCAGTCTACCATATCTACCCACAAATCTTCGTCTTATCTGAAAAGCCAATTAATTATACCTAAATGGACACCTTTGTTCATGGAGCCAGACTGAAGAAAGTAGGAGGAGAGGAGGGCATGGACGTTTTAGAGTCTAGTAGTTTTGCGTGTATTGGGTTCTTTATATCAAAACCTTAATTGTCAACTGCTCTACTGCTAAATTGTATATAAAGAAGACTCATCTAAGAGATTTTCAGAATGAAGACTCAAAAGGAAGTTATTGTAATACTGGTCTTCACTGTAGAATAAACTCTCCCAATAGTTTATCTTTACAAACTTGATGTCCATTTAAGTTAGATTTATAGTGTCTCATTAATGCTAATAGATGGAATTAATTAGAGATGAATTTTGAAAAGAATGAAAGGGTATTTTTCCCTAAGTGCAAATATCAAAAATAATGTGTTATAAAATGCCTTTTCATTTATATATTTTCTTTTCTTTTTTTTTTTTAACAGATCCTTGCAATATGACCATACTCAACAGGACTTTTCAGGATGAACCATTAATTATGGAGTAAGTATGTGCTTGCTTCCCTTTGAATGATTTTAAACTTACAAACATAAAATCTTTCACATAGGAAACTACTTTGCTAAGTCGTATTGACTCTAAATTCATTCTCCCTTTAAAGCTGATAGGGACCTGTCCTCTTAATTATATATTTATTTGCCATGATGGAAGAAAGAGAAAGGTGAAATTCATTATTTTGCAAAGAGGGAGAGATTTGTCTTTTTGGTTTTGTTTTAAAAGCTTTGAATGTGTCCATGATGGATCTTTGTTGATCCTAGCCATGTCATTACTCAAAGAACTAAGATAACTGTTTTTGGATAAAACTGTTAGTGCTTGATTGACAGATAGGAAGGGTAGAGGATTACCTCTAGAGACTTAGAAAGATTTCTATATTAAGGAGAAACTTTGTCCTTTGCACAACTCTTCCTTAGTATTATCATTTATCTCCTCATAGTAGACTCATGTACCAGGATAAAGTTAATCCAAATTTCTGTTAGGATTCTGGTAATGATGTAGATATCATTTTGGGGAGTAAACAATGTATAGCCACATTCTTGTTTCCAGTGCTGCCTTTTGTACAGTTATTAAAATCATAGTCATACATCAATAGGTCAGTAACCATTAGAAGTCTGAACTTTAATTCACGGATTAATCTTTTTAAAGGTGCTCAGCTTGATTTCTTTTATAATTGGGTGTTTTTCATTGTTGTTACAATATTCAGTGGCTCGCATAAATTTTTATACCAACTAGGGATTACTTTTGTGGGTTATTTCTCCTAAGCCCATCTGACTAAATAGGAGGGTCATGAGTCTGAAATAACAGTCTCCTTATCACTCAGAGACAGGCTAGGCTATGTAGAGGTTACAGACAACACCAAAATCTCACAGCAAAAGTTTATTTCTTGCTCACACTGCATGTCCAGTGTGGGTCAGTGATAGGCTCTTTTGCCAGCTCTCAGAGTGTCTTACAGGCCTCATCGTCTGTGGAGCCGTACCATCATGTTCTTCTCATTGCCAAGATGACTGGAGGGTCCAATAATGAAAATTAAACACTTTGGCCTCAGAGTGAAACATGTCACTTCTGACATTCCATTGATTGCAACAAATACTGACTGTTGTATGTCTACCACACCTCCCCAAAGTTTTTTTTTTTTTTTTAAACTAAATTAGAAGTGAGAATTTAATAAAATAGCTGCTTAATGTTTTTAATGTTTTCTTTTTAGCTTCAATGCCGATTTAATTCCTGATATATTTGGTATCACAAATGAATCCAACCAGCCACAGATACTATTAGGAGGGTGAGTAAATATTATTATATCCATGTAATTAATTGTACATGTTGCTGCTGGAGGGACTGTGTATCTATGTGAACTGATTGCTTTAACCATTGGGGGAAAAACCCCAGCTCATTGGAAATCCTTGTTTAAGATTTTTAAAAGGACATTTGGTCAACATACAAGCTTTCTCAAACACTGTGGATTTGATCTGCAACTGGTTTCTGTGTAGAGCCAGTTTAATCCTTTTATCCCTCTGGAAATTAGAGATACAAACTTTGCTAGTCCCCATTTAAATATTGGTTCATTGGATGTTTTTAGAAATGCAAAGATTTAATTTAAATAGTATGGATAGCTGCCATCTTGATTGAATTCTCTACCTTAGTCATGTTAGCTCCCAGATGTTCATTGATAAGCCTTGTTCCTTCTTTGTTCAATGAACAATTAATAATTGCCTGAAAATATAAACATTCCTTCTCTAAGCTCTGGAAACTTTTCCACGTATACTCTATCCTTGACCAGTTTGTATGCTAGGATTCTCTTATTATCCAAGAATGCCATTCTTAGGGAAAACTGCCTGGAATCTTGCAATTCAAAGATCTCCATTATAATTCCTCTAGATTTAAATAGAACTGTCTTCCTAACACAAGAATTCATGATAGCAAGATACTTTTCATGAGATACCTTCAACTTGGTTAATTTTTTCTGTATTTGATAAGGCAAACATTTTAAGAGTACAGAACACATTTATTTATTTTTTTGACTTTCCAGCAAGTGCAGAGAACCACCTTTATCAATCTGTCTTCCCAGCTACTATAAATCTAATGAATTTTCCCTCTGTGTTTTGGAGAAGTAATGTATTTTTATGATTAGTTTCTGAAATGTGATGCACAGGCACAAAGACAAGTAAATTATCAAAATCTGAGCTATTCTGAGGTGAAACTGTTACATTTCTTATCACTTTTTCTTAAAAGTTTTCCATAAAGAATATGAGTGTTTTTATGCTAGTCATAGTGACCTTTGAAAGACTTACTGTGAATCTTTAATGAGAAACCTGTTTTTTCCTCAAACTTTGAAAAATACCTGGAAGAGAACCCTGCTTTAGAGACCAGCTGGATGGAGATCTTGCTTTGCCTTTGTGGCCATGTCTGGGAGGAACTGAGTGTGGGTGGGCTAGGGGAAGGCACAGGTGACTCCTACCATAGCAAGCCCTGCTTGTTTGTCTTGGGTAGACATGTGATTGAGAATGTGATGGTGACTTCTGGCCTGGTTTATTTCATGGTAATCTCCATTTTAGTGAAAGAAATACTTGGAATATTTTTAATATGATGCGGTTTGACCTTTGGACATTTAAATTTATGAAACAGCTATTGTAGATAATTGAAAAAGTAAAAACTACTAGATATTGTGTGATGTCATAGCTTATTTGTTCTGAATTCTATGTTAGATTTTTTTTCCTCTGATGCTTCTTTAAAAACTTATTCTGCCTAAAGATATATTCACTTTTATTTTTTATACATTATTCTCTGGCGTACTACAGTATACTGGAGTAATTCTCTACTATTTTATGATATTTCTCATTTAAACTTCAGTTACAGATTAAACAATAGTGGCTAACCATATTATAGGTAACAAGTTTATATCCAAGATTTGTCCTGTTACCTTTGTCCTGATAACTTTTAAAATGAAGTTATAAAAATTGACAGAAAAGAATTTTTGTCAAGAGCATTGTTAGGATGACTATTGCTAGCATTATCATTATTCAGACAACAGAAAGCTGAATATGTCTCTATGGGGGCAAGCATTAATATGTTACTAAAATAAGAAAAATGTATTTCGCCATATCAATTTTATGTTACAGACATATGATTAGGTGTATAAGTGAAAAAGCCATTAGTATTGACATTTTGAACCATTTGCATGACTTCTGATTGGCAGCCCAATCTTATCTATTAAGGAATCTAACCAACTTTTGCAACTTAAATATTATGCTTATTTATGCCAGACCCAAGATTATCTTAAATTTAATTAAATTTGGCTAGCACCTTAAGCATGGGAAATTTTGCAATGATCTTTAAATAGAATGCTAAATGCTCCCATGGAATTGTGCTGGAAGGCCCATGGCTTTAAGTGGCCCAGTACAGGCATGGAAACAGGAGATTGCCCACAGGTAAAACTAGCATGATCAGTTCGGCTGGAGTAAGGGTGCAGATGGTCAGCCTAAGCTGGAAACAGTGATACGTAGAAGAATCCCTTTTAATTGCTACTGTGGGGGTTATCTGATAGGGACAGGAAGGGTGCTAAACCTCTGCTGAGGTGCCAGAGATAATTGAAGTGTGTTAAATGTACAAAGGTGAGGATTCAGTTTGCACCTCCACCTCACTTTTTAATGACTTGAAATAATGTAATAATGTGCCACATTACTTAGAAATAACACCTAGCTATTAAGTGTTAGAGCAGCTTTTGCAGTGATTAGGTTATCGTTAATGAGCATTTTCTGTAAAAGGGTATTTGAAACTGATGTTGCATAAGCATTCAGGATATTGTTTTTAGTATTGACGTGAAAACACTTGTACCTGTAATTTTAATCAAAGCCAAATGTAATGTTGGTCTGTTCATATTTTCTGTGACTCATATACTGAATTCAAACACATTCAAACTGGGTCAGGCCCAAGTTGTATACCTGGGAATATTAATCCAGGTATGTGACAAACAAGCACTTTTGCCATACTCCATTTACTTTACAAGCATTTGCATGAATATTTTGAATGGAATATTAATGGCACTGAAAGCAGCCATTTTTAACTTATTTATGTGAGTGGATATTTTTCCTCCATTAGCAGAAACAACTATCTCCTATTTAAATATAGGTATTTAATCTCAATTCAGAAGGAATAAAACCCTGTTTTTCCATGTAACCTTCTATCTTCTTACATTATAACCAATGACTGATTTATTAAATCACCCTTCATTTTTACTGCTGATTTGTTTGTTTGCTGGTGCATTACAGAAAATATTGCAAATATTTATCTTAATGAAATAATGATATTTGTCATTTAAATCTATTGTTTAGAAAAAATATGAAAATTAAGAGATTTATAACACAAAAGAAAACCAAATAATCATCAGGACAGCTTTTAACTTTATAATCAGCATTAGTACCCATAGTCTTAACAGAAAAAGGTAGCTTTGAGATGATTCATATTTTCTTAGAATTCCCCTAGCAACCCCCTCCCTTTCTCACCTTATATACCATTTGTATTTTGAACATTGTTGTTTAAGGGAATCTATTAGGACTTAAGAAATAAGTTTTTTATTGGTATTTCCATAGAAACAGTATCAGTTTTATAACTTTTCTCTTTTCCTAAAGAAACTTTGCTATTGGAGATAAATTCATTGATTCTCTCATTTCTCACCTAAACCTTTTTCTTTTCAAAATTAAGCCACAGAAATAGTGAAAGCTTTAGCAGATAACTTAGAATTGTATATGCTGTGATTATTTCAAGTGGCTTGTTACTCAAGGATCCATAATTTTATTTCCTGGAGTCCCACCAGAAGCTTTTGGGGAGTCAATTAAATGACCCTTGATTCCCTGGTGATTTATCATACTGCTTTGTTTTATGTTCTGGTTGGCAGTGTTGTATGTAAGTGAACTTTTGCTTGTTTCTAAGTGAATTTAAGAGGTTATTCTCAAAATTTACTCACTTTGCTTTTTGTTAAATCTTACAATTTTTTAGATATGTTTTCTTTGTAGTAATCATTTAGAAAGAGAGCTTCGTTTGAGTTTCTGTGCAAGTAAATTCAACAGTAATTGTTCATCATTAATATTGATGATATTTAAAAGTGTTTTGAATTCAACATATTTCTATTAGCATATATCAAAATTTTGTTTCCTTCTTTGAGAGGAAACCATTTTGTTTTATTTTATTACTATTTGCATGTATTGAAAAAAGTCCATTTTAAAACAAGCATAGAATACCAATGAACTGTACACTTAAAAATGGTTAAGATGGTAACTTCTATGTTATGTATATTTTACCACAATAAAAATTAGAAAAAGAAAAACAAACAAGCACAGTTAGAGAAGCTATGTGTATAGAGCAGACTTTGAGTAAGCTTGGTATATATTATCATTTCAATTTAGGGTAAAATGAATCAAAATAATTTATAATTCCTGAAAATACAGGTTAAGTTCTCTTTCATTAGAGTCCTATTGTATGTTTTAAAAATGTATATGCTGTCGAAAATGCCCTACAAATACTTGATTTTTAACAGTCTGGAGGCCTAGGCTCTGAGCTGCGTGAGTTCCTGAGTTCCATAGTAGCCCTGAGTAGAGATGGGGGCCTATGCTTCTCCTCAGACTGCCTACTCTTCTGTCTGCCTGCCCTAGGAGCCAGTGCTGCTAGGGCCGTCTCTCAGGTGTAATATCACTGTTGCACACCCTGTGGAGGTAGGAACATTTGGACAAAGTAAGGATATGGCTGAAAGAAATCGCCACGTTTTCTCTTACGAACATAAGGTGCTATTTCTAAGAGGTCCTTAAGATTTATCTGGTCTGACCCATACCTTTGAATTCTAATAGAGGCCCAAGAGTGAGTGAATAACCCATCAAGTATTTACCAATGTAACTCTGTTCTTCAGGCGTGCTTCTTTTCCCACTCTTCTCTCACGTGTTGTACTCCTCACCATGCCCCTCCTGAAGAGGCATACCTCAGGGTTGCACAGCTTATTGTCCTCTGTGAGGCTCAGGGCTGGATGGGGAAGAATGAGAAGAAAGAGAATCTTAAACAAGCCTATTTGCTTTTTTAAATATCTACTTAGTAACTCTGGGGTTGGCAGTTTCCATCAGTTGTCTCATATTTTTTCCACAACAGGTAGCTGTGTAGCTCAAGACGCGCTGTCAGGGAGCCGGCTAATTCAAAGGTTAAGTGACCACTGTAAGCTTGAAATGTAAATAAATGGTAGATCTGGGATTTGAATCTTGGTCTTCCAAACTGTAAAGCCTTTGCTCCTGCCTTCAACTCTGTATAGCCATTACCATTGTTACAGTCACAGAGGGCCTTTGGTGGTGCTCCAACATGGTTAACTTAGACTTCCTCATAGCATAGTGGTTGTTTTCCAAGAAGAAGCAATACAAGAGTATAGACAGAAGCTGGAGATCTCTTTAAGGCTCGGTCCTGGCAGTTAAACAGCATCACTTCTGTGGCATTCTAATGAAAGAATTGGCTAATATTCTAGGGAATTTGAGGATTATGTACTCTACCTGTTGATGTGGGCACGGCTTAACTGAAATGTAAAAGAGCATGTGGGATGGGAAATAATGTGGCCATCTTTGGATACACAGCATGGTAGGCTGTGTTTATTTACTTAACCATAAGTAAAGACTTGCAAAGGAATATGCAAACACAGATCATTTAAGCAACTAGATCCTCAGGTTTCATAGGTACTCCTACCTAAAATTGATGAGCCTCAAAATGTACCTGTTTTCACTATAACTTTCTCCTTCTTCATATAAGAATGCCATATTCTTTACCCTTCCTAAATCTCACTAATGATACATTTCCTGGGGAGTAAAAACCCGTACGGCACGAAACACAGATATACTAAACTAATAGAATTTCCAGTTCTTCCTCTTCTCCTCTTTCTTCTTCCTGTTTCTCTTCAGATGAAGCTTGGTAGCAAAAAGCATTTTGATCCACATTGAGATGTTCTGAATTCAGATGTGCTAGAGTGGGGTTGTGGGAGTAATGACAGTTTTTGTTTAATGACTTTGCCTCCTGCATTCCCTGACTACTGTCAAAGAATCTGTAATTATTGAGAGAGGGTCCTGGGAGAGCACAGCAGAGAGCATCCGTAAGAAACACCAAATTCAGCAAAGCAGACCTTTCAGCTCTTCTTAGTACTCTATCCTTAAGACACATAATTAAATGGAAGGAAGGTACTTTTCATGCCTATGTAGTTTTGGATCATGCCAGTGATTGTTTCAGATGTGACCAGAACGTTCTCAAGGACTAACAAACTTATGGATAAAATGCCAGTGATTGTTTCAGTTGTGACCAGAACGTTCTCAAGGACTAACAAACCTATGGATAAAACTTTTACATAATTTCTTTCATATTTGATATGCATTTTTCTATAATGTAGCTAATACCTACTTTATCAAATCATATCAAGAAAATTCCATTTAAAGTCAAATATCTTGTCTTATGAAAGGTTTACTATTTTCTTTCTCCTGTTGATAGAAAATAAATTTACATGCTGGCTCCTGAGCCAAATAATTTTTTGTAGTATATACCTTTCTCATTTATTAAAGTCATAGGGAAAAATTTGGTATGTCTAAAGAAATAAGGAAGAAGTTGTGTGATTTCTCATTTTTATAATCTGTTTTTATTTACTCCGAAAGCCAGATACCAGAGTCAGTATTCACATACATTTATGGACTATTACGTCTTTTATCATACTTATTGTATTATAAATTATTTTAGCTGTACTTTACATTGTAATGCTTTAAGTTCACTAAAGATAAACAGCATGTTGATTTACTATCTTGTTTTTATAACTTATTTTATGAAAATAGATAAATCAATTTTATCAAAATTACCTTAATTTTGACTGCTTTTAGTAATCTTTGCTACAATATATAATCTGTACTTTTCTCACTAGTTTTTGTAATATTCCTTGAAACACATGTTAACACATTTGAATTGAAAAAATGAGGTCAAACTCTTTCTGACAGAAAATAACCTTCATTTGGAGATTAGTTTGACAGTGAGGACTGGCTTTGCTAATTGGATTATATACGAGGCATTTTACATAAATTGAATGAGCTAAATCAGCAGCTCTAAATTCTTTTTTTTTACTTTCATTATGGAAAAATTTAAACATATGCAAAGGTAGAGCAAATAGGACAATGAATTTGCATATAATACACCTGTCATTCAGCTACAGTTAGCAACTCTTGGCCAGTCTTATTTCATTCACAACTTTTCCTTCATTTCTCTCTCTAACTCCTTCCCCAGACATTTTTAATCCATAAATATTTAAGTATATATCTCTAAAAAGTAAGGATGTTTTTGAAATACGTAATTACAATGAATTTATCATACCTAAAAAATTAAGATTAATATTAATATTAAATTTCCATGGAGATTTTAATGAACATATATGAACAAGATTTCTTAGCATCTGTATCTATAAAGATGAAGAAAAGGAGTAGACTTTATGCTGAATCCTGTTTCATTCTAGCAGTGTCATGCTATTCTAAAGATAAGTAAACTAATATATTTTAAAGCTCCATTCGTTTCTTCAAAAAAAATGCATTTCCAATGAAATTTTACCTTTGATTTAATAAGCTATCAAAGCTTTATCATCAATTGTACAGTAATAGTTAAAATAACTCAACCTCAAAGAGATTTTTTTTTAAAACACCTGGATGCATAAAGCCAATTTAAATACCAATTTGAAGATGTACATTTCTTTGGAGACATATGATAGCGCGATCACTAAAAACACCAGATATAAAAACATTTTACATCATGATAAAGTTCTATAACAGAAATAGAATAGAAGTACAAGTCCAAGGATAAAGAGAAGAAGAGCTTTTTTATGTGTTTTGTGGGTGTATGTGGATGATGGTGGATAATAATCAGTATGGTATCTATATTCTACTGAATACATTTTTAAGAGTAATCATTTTTATTTTTTTTTTATTAAATTTATTTATTTTTTTACAGTTTTTCCTCCTTGAATCCTGTTTTTTTTTTTAAATTGAACCATCTTTTTCCCTTTATTTATTTATTTATTTATTATTTATGGCTGTGTTGGGTCTTCGTTTCTGTGCGAGGGCTTTCTTTAGTTGCGGCAAGTGGGGGCCACTCTTCATCGCGGTGCACGGGCCTCACTATCGCGGCCTTTCTTGTTGCAGAGCACAGGCTCCAGATGCGCAGGCTCAGTAGTTGTGGCTCACGGGCCTAGTTGCTCCGCAGCATGTGGGATCTTCCCAGACCAGGGCTCGAACCCGTGTCCCCTGCATTAGCAGGCAGATTCTCAACCACTGCGCCACCAGGGAAGCCCCATTTTTATTTTTTTATTGAAGTATAGTTGCTATAAAATATTATAAAGGTGACAGGTGTACAATATAGTGATTTACAGCTTTTAAGGGTTATATGCCATTTATAGTTATTGTAAAATATTGGCTCAATTCCCTGTGTAGTACAATATATCCTTGTTTTATACTTAATAGTTTGTACCTCTTACTCCCCTGCCCCTATATTGCCCCTCCTCCTTCCCTGTCCCACTGGTAACCACTAGTTTGTTCTGTATTATATCTTTGAGCCTGCTTCCTTTATGTTATATTCACTAGTTTGTTGATTTTTTTAGATTCCACATACAAGTGATATCATATAGTTTTTATCTTTCTCTGTCTGACTTATTTCACCTAGCATAATGCCCTTCAAGTCCATCCATGTTGCTGCAGATGGCAAAATTTCGTCTTTTTTATGGCCGAGTAGCATTCCATTGTGTGTATGTATATGTGTATGTGTGTATGTATATATTACACACACATATATATATATATATCACATCTTCTTTATTCATCTGTTGTTAGATACTTAGGTTGCTTGCATATCTTGGCTTTCATAAATAATGCTGCTATGAACATATCTTTTTGAATTAGTGTTTTTGTTTTAGATATATATACCTAGGAGTGCAATTGCTGTACCATATGGTAACTCTGTTTTTATTATTTGAGAAACCTCCATACTGTTTTCCACAGTGGCTGTACCAATTTACATTCCTACCAACAGTGTACGAGGGTTCCCTTTTCTCTACATCCTCACCAACATTTGTTATTTGTGTTCTTTTTGATGATAGCCATTCTGACAGGTATGAGGTCATATTTCATTATGGTTTTGATTTACATTTCCCTGATAGTTAGCCAGGTTGAGCATCTTTCCATGTGCCTGTTGGCCATCTGCATTTTCTCTTTGGAAAAATGTCTATTCAGTTCTTCTGCCCATTTTTTAATTGGGTTGGTTGTTTTTTTGATGTTGAGTTATTTATATGAGCTGTTTATATATGTTGGATATTAATCCCTTATCAGTCATATCATTTGCAAATATTTTCTTCAATTCAGTAAGTTGTCTTTTCATTTTGTCAGTGGTTTCCTTTGCTGTGCAAAAGCTTTTAAGTTTAATTACGTCCCATTTGTTTATTTTTTGCTTTTATTTCCTTTGCTTTAGGAGAAGGATCCAAAAGAATATTGCTGCGATTTATGTCAAAGAGTGTTCTGCCTATGTTTTCCTCTAGGTGTTTTATAGTATCTAGTCTTACATTTAGGTCTGTAATCCATTTAGAGTTTATTTTTGTATATGGTGTTAGAGTATGTTCTGATTTCATTGTTTTACATGTAGCTGTCCAGTTTTCCCAGCACCACTTATTGAAGAGACTGTCTTTTCTCCATTGTATATTGTTGCCTCCACTGTCATAGATTAATTGCCTATAAGTGTGTGGGTTTATTTCTGGGCTCCCTATTCTGTTCCATTAATTAGAGTAATCATTTTATTTTAAAATATCAGTATTTCTAATAGGTTTAAAGATTACATGCTTTTGTAGCTATTTAAAACGTTGAAAATATTTATATTACTTTCTTAGAAATGAACTTCAGGGTATTAAGGGATATAGTTTTTGTAAATTCTTTAAGAGTCTATTGGAGCAGAAGTTTTCAAGACCACTGGACTAGGCGGCTTAGAGAAGCATGCTAGACCCATCTTCACGCTAGACCCATCTCCTAGTAACTGCTTTTACCTGGGTATCTTTTTTTTTCTTTTTTTTTTTTTTAATGGTTCAATTGTATTACATGAGTGTTGTTGTTGTTGTTGTTGTTTAAATTATTTATTTATTTATTTATTTTTGGCTGCGTTGGGTCTTCGTTGCTGTGCATGGGCTTTCTCTAGTTGTGTCGAGTGGGGGCTACTCTTCATTGCAGTGCGTAGGCTTCTCAATGTGGTGGCTTCTCTTGTCATGAAGCACAGGTCTAGATACCTGGGCTTCAGTAGTTGCGGCACACGGGCTCAGTAGTTGTGGCTCATGGGCTCTAGAGTGCAGGCTCAGTGGTTGTGGCGCACGGGCTTAGTTGGTCCACGGCATGTGGGATCTTCCCGGACCAGGGATTGAACCTGTGTCCCCAGCATTGGCAGGCGGATTCTTAACCACTGCGCCACCAGGGAAGTCCCTTACCTGGGTATCTTAAATAATGACAACTCAGTGTAGGCTGATCATTGAAAAGTGAGTGGATTAGCAGTCATTTCTAAGAGCAGTTACCATAATAGGCAACTAAAAGCTACAGTTGACATTAATTACATTTAAATTCATCCTTTGATAAATGCTATTCTTTGAGATTAATGGTGATGATGACTACAAATTAGAACACCTTGACATAATTATGTTTCCTGTTGGGGACAAACTAGTAATTGGAATTTTCTACAGAGGTCAAGAAATGTCAACAGATAGATTCAACATGGCTCAGAACTGCCCACTTTTTCATCTCTGCTGTTTCTTCCTTTGTCATCAGAGCAGTTTACATCTGTGACCTTGGCATTCAAATGGAGTTAAGGAAATTATAGTTTATATGGGTATAGTTGCTTGAAAAATATGGTGTCTGCTTCTTACTGAAAAACTATGTTTTGTATAAAGAGCAACATTAAAGGCAGAAGGAGAAATGAATTTTATTTTCACCTATTTAAATTTTTAAACATTTTAGTTATCTTAGGCAACTTCAGTTTTCAGTCATCTTAAAATGCACCATAAAAGAATCAAAAGCTCTTTCTCCCCCCACCTTTGGTAGTCATCAGAATGGTAAATAGACACTATATGTAAAATAAACTATAAGAATCTGCTAACTGCCTTTTAAGAGCTGTTAATGTAAAATATCAGAGTATAGGAAACAAGTGTAAAACTTAAAATACTGTGAAGAACTTGAATATTGATTTGAAATGTTCAAGATAGCAATATTACAATTAGTATTCTGTTAGGAGTTGCAAACTCAAGTGTCTGATGGGGCCCAGAAGGAAAACAAAGTTAGTGAACAGTTGGGGAGCTTGGGACTTGACCTGCCTGCAGGCTCTAGCTCTGTGTGAAAAGGGCCAGTTGCTTGCCAGACCTTCTGATATTTCAAGAGAAGTTGGAAATCCTGATTGTTTATTTGAAATCTGATTTTTAATTTGTTTTACCTCTGAATTCAAACTTTTTTAAACAATGTGTAGGTCAAATAAAACACATTTTATGCTGAATTTGGCCCATAGTCTGCCACTTTATGACTTTTGCTTTATCGCTGTTCTAGATTCATTTGAAATGTATGTTTTGTTAAATAGTTCCTAAGACGAAATGTCACAAGTTAGTCGAGGTTTTCCAAAACTCTAGCTGTAACTTGTTTCAAAGCAAACCTGTAAAAAAAAGCTATGGGAAATTAGATCAATAACTACTAGCATAGTAATTAAAGACAGCCACATGATTAACCTCATGGAGCTCAACTGTGTAAAAGTTGGTGTTTTTTTTTTTTTTTTTTTTTAAACATCTTTATTGAAGTATAATTGCTTTACAATGGTGTGTTAGTTTCTGCTTTATAACAAAGTGAATCAGTTATACATATACATATGTTCCCATATCTCTTCCCTCTTGCATCTCCCTCCCTCCCACCCTCCCCATCCCACCCCTCTAGGTGGTCACAAAGCACTGAGCTGATCTCCCTGTGCTATGCGGCTGCTTTCCACTATCTATCTATTGTACATCTGGCAGTGTATATATGTCCATGACACTCTCTCACCCTGTCACATCTCACCCTTCCGCCTCCCCATATCCTCAAGTCCATTCTCTAGTAGGTCTGTGTCTTTATTCCCGTCTTGCCACTAGGTTCTTCATGGCCTTTTTTTTTTTTTTTTTCCCCCTTAGATTCCATATATATGTGTTAGCATACTGTATTTGTTTTTCTCTTTCTGACTTACTTCACTCTGTATGACAGACTCTAACTCCATCCACCTCATTACAAATACCTCCATTTCATTTCTTTTTATGGCTGAGTAATATTCCATTGTATATATGTGCCACATCTTCTTTATCCATTCATCCGATGATGGACACTTAGGTTGCTTCCAGGTCCTGGCTATTGTAAATAGAGCCGCAATGAACATTTTGGTACATGACTCTTTTTAAACTATGGTTTTTTCAGGGTATATGCCCAGTAGTGGGATTGCTGGGTCGTATGGTAGTTCTATTTGTAGTTTTTTAAGGAACCTCCATACTGTTCTCCATAGTGGCTGTATCAATTTACATTACCACCAACAGTGCAAGAGTGTTCCCTTTTCTCCACACCCTCTCCAGCATTTATTGTTTCTAGATTTTTTGATGATGGCCAATCTGACCGGTGTGAGATGATATCTCATTGTAGTTTTGATTTGCATTTCTCTAATGATTAATGATGTTGAGCATTCTTTCATGTGTCTGTTGGCAATCTGTATATCTTCCTTGGAGAAACGTCTATTTAGGTCTTCTGCCCATTTTTGGATTGGGTTGTTTGTTTTTTTGTTATTGAGCTGCATGAGCTGCTTGTAAATCTTGGAGATTAATCCTTTGTCAGTTGCTTCATTTGCAAATATTTTCTCCCATTCTGAGGGTTGTCTTTTGGTCTTGTTTATGGTTTCCTTTGCTGTGCAAAAGCTTTTAAGTTTCATTAGGTCCCATTTGTTTATTTGTGTTTTTATTTCCATTTCTCTAGGACCTGGGTCAAAAAGAATCTTGCTGTGATTTATGTCATAGAGTGTTCTGCCTATGTTTTCGTCTAAGAGTTTGATAGTGTCTGGCCTTACACTTAGGTCTTTAATCCATTTTGAGTTTATTTTTGTGTATGGTGTCAGGGAGTGTTCTAATTTCATACTTTTACATGTACCTGTCCAATTTTCCCAGCACCACTTATTGAAGAGGCTGTCTTTTCTCCACTGTATATGCTTGCCTCCTTTATCAAAGATAAGGTGACCATATGTGCGTGGGTTTATCTCTGGGCTTTCTATCCTGTTCCATTAATCTATATTTCTGTTTTTGTGCCAGTACCAAACTGTCTTGATTACTGTAGCTTTGTAATATAGTCTGAAGTCAGGGAGCCTGATTCCTCCAGCCCCATTTTTCATTCTCAAGATTGCTTTGGCTATTCGGGGTCTTTTGTGTTTCCATACAAATTGTGAAATTTTTTGTTCTAGTTCTGTGAAAAATGCCAGTGGTAGTTTGATAGGGATTGCATTGAATCTGTAGATTGCTTTGGGTAGTAGAGTCGTTTTCACAATGTTGATTCTTCCAATCCAAGAACATGGTATATCTCTCCATCTATTTGTATCATCTTTAATTTCTTTCATCAGTGTCTTATAATTTTCTGCATACAGATCTTTTGTCTTCTTAGGTAGGTTTATGCCTAGATATTTTATTCTTTTTGTTGCAATGGTAAACGGGAGTGTTTTCTTAATTTCACTTTCAGATTTTTCATCATTAGTGTATAGAAATGCAAGAGATTTCTGTGCATTAATGTGGTATCCTGCTACTTTACCAAATTCATTGATTAGCTCTAGTAGTTTTCTGGTAGCATCTTTAGGATTCTCTATGTATAGTATCATGTCATCTGCAAACAGTGACAGCTTTACTTCTTCTTTTCCGATTTGGATTCCTTTTATTTCTTTTTCTTCTCTGATTGCTATGGCTAACACTTCCAAAACTATGTTGAATAATAGTGGTGAGAGTGGGCAACCTTGTCTTGTTCCTGATCTTAGTGGAAATGGTTTCAGTTTTTCACCATTGAGGACAATATTGGCTGTGGGTTTGTCATATACAGCCTTTATTATGTTGAGGAAAGTTCCCTCTATTCCTACTTTCTGCAGGGCTTTTATCATAAATGGGTGTTGAATTTTGTCAAAAGCTTTCTCTGCATCTATTGAGATGATCATATGGTTTTTCTCTTTCAATTTGTTAATATGGTGTATCACATTGATTGATTTGCGTATATTGAAGAATCCTTGCATTCCTGGGATAAACCCCACTTGATCATGGTGTATGATCCTTTTAATGTGCTGTTGGATTCTGTTTGCTAGTATTTTGTTGAGGATTTTTGCATCTATGTTCATCAGTGATATTGGCCTGTAGTTTTCTTTCTTTGTGACATCTTTGGTTTTGATATCAGGGTGATGGTGGCCTCGTAGAATGAGTTTGGGAGTGTTCCTCCCTCTGCAATATTTTGGAAGAGTTTGAGAAGGATAGGTGTTAGCTCTTCTCTAAATGTTTGATAGAATTCGCCTGTGAAGCCATCTGGTCCTGGGCTTTTGTGTGTTGGAAGATTTTTAATCACAGTTTCAATTTCATTGCTTGTGATTGGTCTGTTCATATTTTCTATTTCTTCCTGGTTCAGTCTCGGCAGGTTGTGCATTTCTAAGAATCTGTCCATTTCTTCCAGGTTGTCCATTTTATTGGCATAGAGTTACTTGTAGTAATCTCTCATGATCGTTTGTATTTCTGCGGTGTCAGTGGTTACTTCTCCTTTTTCGTTTCTAATTATATTGATTTGAGTCTTCTCCCTTTTTCTCTTGATGAGTCTGGCTAATGGTTTATCAATTTTGTTTATCTTCTCAAAGAACCAGCTTTTAGTTTCATTGATTTTTGCTATTGTTTCCTTCATTTCTTTTTCATTTATTTCTGACCTGATCTTTATGATTTCTTTCCTTCTGCTCGCTTTGGGATTGTTTTGTTCTTCTTTCTCTAAGTGCTTCAGGTGCAAGGTTAGGTTGTTTATTCGAGATGTTTCCTGTTTCTTGAGGTAGGCTTGTATTGCTATAAACTTCCCTCTTAGCACTGCTTTTGCTGCATCCCATAGGTTTTGGATCGTCGTGTCTCCATTGTCATTTGTTTCTAGGTATTTTTTGATTTCCCCATTGATTTCTTCAGTGATCACTTCGTTATTAAGTAGTGTATTGTGTAGCCTCCATGTGTTTGTATTTTTTACAGATCTTTTCCTGTAATTGATATCTAGTCTCATAGCGTTGTGGTCAGAAAAGATACTTGATACGATTTCAATTTTCCTAAGTTTACCAAGGCTTGATTTGTGACCCAAGATATGATCTATCCTGGAGAATGTTCCATGAGCACTTGAGAAGAATGTGTATTCTGTTGTTTTTCGGTGGAATGTCCTATAAATATCAATTAAGTCCATCTTGTTTAATGTATCATTTAAAGCTTGTGTTTCCTTATTTATTTTCATTTTGGATGATCTGTCCATTGGTGAAAGTAGAGTGTAAAAGTCCCCTACTATGATTGTGTTGCTGTCAATTTCCCCTTTTATGGCTGTTAGTATTTGCCTTATGTATTGAGGTGCTCCTATGTTGGGTGCATAAATATTTACAATTGTTATACCTTCCTCTTGGATCGATCCCTTGATCATTATATAGTGTCCTTCTTTGTTTCTTGTAATAGTCTCTATTTTAAAGTCTATTTTCTCTGATATGAGAATTGCTACTCTAGCTTTCTTTTGATTTCCATTTGCATGGAATATCTTTTTCCATCCCCTCACTTTCAGTCTGTATGTGTCTCTAGGTCTGAAGTGGGTCTCTTGTAGACAGCATATATATGGGTCTTGTTTTTGTATCCATTCAGCCTGTCTGTGTCTTTTGGTGGGAGCATTTAATCCATTTACATTTAAGGTAATTATCGATATGTATGTTCCTATTCCCATTTTCTTAAATGTTTTGGGTTTGTTATTGTAGGTGTTTTCCTTCTCTTGTGTTTCTTGCCTAGAGAAGTTCCTTTAGCATTTGTTGTGAAGCTGGTTTGGTGGTGCTGAACTCTCTCAGCTTTTGCTTGTCTGTAAAGGTTTTAATTTCTCCATCAAATCTGAATGAGATCCTTGCTGGGTAGATTAATCTTGGTTGTAGGTTTTTCTCCTTCATCACTTTAAGTATATCCTGCCACTCCCTTCTGGCTTGCAGAGTTTCTGCTGAAAGATCAGCTGTTAACCTGATGGGGATTCCCTTGTGTGTTATTTGTTGTTTTTCCCTTGCTGCTTTTAATATTTGTTCTTTATATTTAATTTTTGAGAGTTTGATTAATATGTGTCTTGGCATGTTTCTCCTTGGATTTATCCTGTATGGGACTCTCTGTGCTTCCAGGACTTGATTAACTATTTCCTTTCCCATATTAGGGAAGTTTTCAACTATAATCTCTTCAAATATTTTCTCAGTCCCTTTCTTTTTCTCTTCTTCTTCTGGGACCCCTATAATTCGAATGTTGGTGCGTTTAATGTTGTCCCAGAGGTCTCTGAGACTGTCCTCAGTTCTTTTCATTCTTTTTTCTTTATCCTGCTCTGCAGTACTTATTTCCACCATTCTATCTTCCAGGTCACTTATCCGTTCTTCTGCCTCAGTTATTCTGCTATTGATCCCATCTAGAGTATTTTTAATTTCATTTATTGTGTTTTTCATCATTGCTTGGTTCCTCTTTAGTTCTTCTAGGTCCTTGTTAAATGTTTCTTGCATTTTGTCTATTCTATTTCCAAGATTTTGGATCATCCTTACTATCATTATTCTGAATTCTTTTTCAGGTAGACTACCTATTTCCTCTTCATTTGTTAGGTCTGGTGTGTTTTGACCCTGCTCCTTCATCTGCTGTGTGTTTTTCTGTCGTCTCATTTTGCTTATCTTACTGTGTTTGGGGTCTCCTTTTCACAGGCTGCAGGTTCGTAGTTCCTGTTGTTTTTGGTATCTGTCTCCAGTGGCTAAGGTTGGTTCAGTGGGTTGTGTAGGCTTCCTGGTGGAGGGAACTAGTGCCTGTGTTCTGGTGGATGAGGCTGGATCTTGTCTTTCTGGTGGGCACATCCACCTCTGGTGGTGTGTTTTGGGGTGTCTGTGGCCTTATTATGATTTTAGGCAGCCTCTCTGCTAATGGATGGGGCTGTGTTCCTGTTTTGCTAGTTGTTTGGCATAGGGTGTCCAGAGCTGTAGCTTGCTGGTCGTTGAGTGAAGCTGGGTCTTGATGTTGAGATGGAGATCTCTAAGAGATTTTCGCTGTTTGGTATTACGTGGAGCTGGGAGGTCTCTTGTGGACCAGTGTCCTGAAGTTGGCTCTCCCACCTCAGAGACACAGCCCTGATGCCTGGCTGGAGCACCAAGAGCCTTTCATCCACACGGCTCAGAGTAAAAGGGAGAAAAAATAGAAAGAAAGAAAGAAAGAAAGAGGATAAAATATAGTGAAGTAAAATAAAGCTATTATAAAGCAAAGCTATACAGACAAAATCTCACCCAGAAGCATATACATATACACTCAAAAAAAAAAGGAAAAGGGGAAAAATTAATATATCCTGCTCCCAAAGTCCACCTCCTGAATTTGGGGTGATTCGTTGTCTATGCAGGTATTCAACAGATGCAGGCACATCAAGTTGTTTGTGAAGTTTTAATCCGCTGGTTCTGAGGCTGCTGGGAGAGATTTCCCTTTCTCTTCTTTGTTCGCACAGCTCCCGGGGTTCAGCTTTGGATTTGGAGCTGCCTCTGCCTGTAGGTCGCTTGAGGGCATCTGTTCCCCGCCCAGACAGAACGGGGTTAAAGGAGCAGCTGCTTCGGGGGCTCTGGCTCACTCAGGCGGGGGGAGGGAGGGATACGGATGCGGGGCGAGCCTGCGGCGGCAGAAGCCGGCGTGACGTTGCACCACCCCGAGGCGCGCCGTGCATTCTCCTGGGGAAGTTGTCCCCCGATCACGGGAGCCTGGCCGTGGCGGGCTGCACCGGCTCCCGGGAGGGGCGGTGTGGAGAGTGACCTGTGCTCGCACACAGGCTTTTTGGTGGCGGCAGCAGCAGCCTTAGCGTCTCATGCCCGTCTCTGGGGTCCGCGCTGATAACCGCGGCTCGCCCCCATCTCTGGGGTCCGCGCTGATTAGCCGCGACTTGCCCCCGTCTCTGGGGTCCGTGCTGATAGCCGCGGCTCGCGCCCGTCTCTGGAGCTCGTTTAGGCGGCGCTCTGAATCCCCTCTTCTCGCGCGCCGCGAAACAAATAGGCAAGAAAAAGTCTCTTGCCTCTTGGGCAGCTGCAGACTTTTTCCCGGACTCCCTCCCGGCTAGCTGTGGTGCGCTAACCCCTTCAGGCTGTGTTCACGCCGTCAACCCCAGTCCTCTCCCTGCGATCCGACCGAAGCCCGAGCCTCAGCTCCCAGCCCCCGCCCGCCCAGGCGGGTGAGCAGACAAGCCTCTCGGGCTGGTGAGTGCAGGTCTGCACCGCTCCTCTGTGCGGGAATCTCTCCACTTTTCCCTCTGCTCCCCTGTTGCTGTGGGATCCGCGCTGATAGCCGCGGCTCGCGCCCGTCTCTGGAGCTCGTTTACGCGGCGCTCTGAATCCCCTCTCCTCGCGCACCAGGAAACAAAGAGGGAAGAAAAAGTCTCTTGCCTCTTCGGCAGCTGCAGACTTTTTCCCGGACTCCCTCCCGGCTAGCTGTGGTGCACTAACCCCTTCAGGTTGTGTTCACGCCGCCAACCCCAGTCCTCTCCCTGCGATCCGACCAAAGCCCGAGCCTCAGCTCCCAGCCCCTGCCCGCCCCGGCGGGTGAGCAGAGAAGCCTCTCGGGCTGGTGAGTGCTGCTCGTCGCCGAGCCTCTGTGCGGGAATCTCTCCGCTTTGCCCTCCGCACCCCTGTGGCTGCGCTCTCCTCCGTGGCTCTGAAGCTTCCCCCTTCTGCCACCCGCAGTCTCCGCCCACGAAGGGGCTTCCTAGTGCGTGGAAACCTTTTCTCCTTCACGGCTCCCTCCCACAGGTGCAGGTCCCGTCCCTATTCTTTTGTCTCTGTTATTTCTTTTTTCTTTCGCCCTACCCAAGTACGTGGGGAGTTTCTTGCCTTTTGAGAGGTCTGACGTTTTCTGCCAGCGTTCAGTGGGTGTTCTGTAGGAGCAGTTCCACGTGTAGATGTATTTCTAATGTATCTGTGGGAAGGAAGGTGATCTCCGCGTCTTACTCTTCCGCCATCTTCTTCTCCCTCCTGTGTTTTTTTAATTCATTTTCAGCATATAATCACAAATTTGTTGGGAACATGAGAAACTCTTCTGAAATGACTTTATGTCAAACTTGTCATAGAATCTAGCCTGAGTCTGATTATTTTGTATGTAATTAAAAATATTTTAATGCTTAGTATTTAAAGAACTGATGAATAAATGGCACATCTTAAAGAGAAGTGAACCAATGATTATTAAATTGGACTTAACTGAAATTATTTTAAGCATTTCTAACCTTGTGTAGTATGAAAGAAAAACATGACATGAATGCTTGGTATTGAATTACCATACAACAAATGCTAAATATAACTTTACAATGTATATTAATATTTTCCTATTATCATAACCCTATATTATGGGGTTTTAGTTAAAGTAATACAATCAAGTTGTAGGAATACTGCTTGGTTTGGTTTTTAGTGTCTTGTTTAGGTTATAGATGAGGCCCAGTATGTGCTAAAAAGAATGTAGAAGAAGGTTATTGGGAAGAAGTTACTGTTTGTAGAACCCTTTGCATAGAGAAAATTTTCTTCTGTTGAATGCTTATTCTTTTTTCCAGAATCCACCTACCAATAACAAATTAGTCAATTGTTCCTTTCCACTTTCCAAACACTTCACAACTAAATTCACAGGTGAACCTTGTTTGCTGTCTACTCAATTGGATACTGTGTTGACAATTAAGTTAGACTTAATTAGCCTTTAATTGCTCTTCGGAGATGACATATCTATGCTTCCATATTGGACTGGAACATAGTACTGTGAAAAAAATAGCAAATTCTAACTAGAAGTAGAGAAGAATAGGAGATGCTACTTGAGACTACGATTCAGTTCAGCCAGTATTTGGGAACCAGGTCCTGGTTAGGCATTGTAGATACAAATATCTATGAGTCAGGGTACTTAGGATACACTCTCAGAGAAATAGTTTCTCAAGTAACTATAAGGCAAACCAAAGTGCTATTAGTAGAGAAAAGTAGAATAGTGAAACAGTGAGAGAGGAGTAAAGGCCTCTTGGAGGAAGCTGATTTAAGTAGGGCCTTGATAAATAGGAATGCCTTTGACGCTGGAGTGTTTTTCACTGGTGAGGAATTGTGGGGAAATGATTTTATTTAAACTTGCTCTTCTTTCTGTAGTTCCTAATAGTTTACCAGTATGACCTTCCTGGTTTTGACAAATGCACTATGGTTATATTAGATGTTAACATTAGGAGTAACTAAATGAAAGATATGTGAAAACTTAGTACTATTGGTTTTTTTAATGAGATAAAATTTGTATAACATTATTAAAATTAACCATCATTGTGTACACTTTAGTGAGATTTAGAACATTTACAACATTGTGCAACCATCACCTAGTTCCAGTGACTTTTCGTCTCTCCGAAAGGAAACCCTGTACCCACTAAGCAGACACTCTCCCTTTCCCCTCTACCCCTGCACTTGGTAACCACTAATCTTCTTTCTGTCTCTAGGATTTTCCTATTATGGGTATTTCATATAAATGAAATCATACAAGATGTGACCTTTTGAGTCTGGCTTCTTTCACATAGCATAATGTTTTAAAGATTCATCCATATTGTATCATGTATCAGTACTCCAGTTATTTTTATGACTGAATAATATTTTCATTTTATGGGTATATGACATATTGTTTATTCATTCATCCATTGGTAGATATTTGGGTTATTGTGAATAGTGCTGCTAAGAGCATTCATGTACCAGTATTTGTTTGAATACCTGTTTTCAATTCTTTTTTTTTCTTTTTTTTTTTAACATCTTTATTGGAGTATAATTGCTTTACAATGTTGTATTAGTTTTTGCTGTATATAACAAGGTGCATCAGCTATACATATACATATATCCCCATATCCCCTCCCTTTTGCGTCTCCCTCCCACCGTCCCTATCCCACCCCTCTAGGTGGTCACAAAGCACCCAGCTGATCTCCCCGTGCAATGCAGCTGCTTCCCACTAGCTATCTATTTTACATTTGGTAGTGTATATATATGTCAATGCTACTGTCTCATTTTGTCCCAGCTTACCCTTCCCCCTCCCTGTGTCCTCAAGTCCATTCTCTACCTCTGCGTCTTTATTCCTGTCCTGCCCCTGGATTCATTAGAACCATTTTTTTTTTTTATTTTAGATTCCATATATATGCATTAGCATATGGTATTTGTTTTTCTCTTTCTGACTTACTTCACTCTGTATGACAGACTCTAGGTCCATCCACCTCACTACAAATAACTCAATTTCTTTTCTTCTTATGGCTGAGTAATATTCCATTGCATATATGTGCCACAACTTCTTTATCCATTCATCTGTGAGAGGACACTTAGGTTGCTTCCATGTCCTGGCTATTGTAAATAGTGCAGCAGTGAACGTTGTGGTACCTGTCTCTTTTTGAATTATGTTTTTCTCAGGGTATATGCCCAGTAGTGGGATTGCTGGGTCATATGGTAGTTCTATTTTTAGTTTTATAAGGAGCCTCCATACTGTTCTCCATAGTGGCTGTATCAATTTACATTCCCACCAACAGTGCAAGAGGGTTCCCTTTTCTCCACACCCTCTCCAGCATTTATTGTTTGTAGATTTTTTGATGATGGCTATTCTGACCCACGTGAGGTGATACCTCATTGTAGTTTTGATTTCCATTTCTCTAATGATTAGTGATGTTGAGCATCCATTCATGTGTTTGTTGGTAATCTGTATATCTTCTTTGGAGAAATGTCTATTTAGATCTTCTGCCCATTCTTGGATTGGGTTGTTTGTTTTTTTGATATTGAGCTGCATGAGCTGCTTGTATATTTTGGAGATTAATCCTTTGTCAGTTGCTTCGTTTGCAAATATTTTCTCCCATTCTGAGGGTTGGCTTTTTGTCTTGTTTATGGTTTCCTTTGCTGTGCAAAAGCTTATAAGTTTCATTAGGTCCCATTTGTTTATTTTTGTTTTTATTTCCATTACTCTAAGAGATGGGTCAAAAAAGATCTTGCTATGATTTATGTCAAAGAGTGTTCTTCCTATGTTTTCCTCCAAGAGTTTTATAGTGTCCGGTCTTACATTTAGTTCTCTAATCCATTTGAGTTTATTTTTGTGTATGGTGTTAGGGAGTGTTCTAATTTCATTCTTTTACATGTAGCTGTCCAGTTTTCCAGCACCACTTATTGAAGAGGCTGTCTTTTCTCCATTGTATATTCTTGCCTCCTTTATCAAAGATAAGGTGACCATATGTGTGTGGGTTTATCTCCTGTGAAATTTTTTGTTCTAGTTCTGTGAAAAATGCCATTGGTAGTTTGATAGGGATTGCATTGAATCTGTAGATTGCTTTGGGTAGTATAGTCATTTTCACAGTGTTGATTCTTCCAATCTAAGAACATGGTATATCTCTCCATCTGTTTGTATTATCTTTAATTTCTTTCATCAGTGTCATAGTTTTCTGCATACAGGTCTTTTGTCTCCTTAGGTAGGTTTATTCCTAGGTATTTTATTCTTTTTGTTGTAATGGTAAATGGGAGTGTTTCATTAATTTCTCTTTCAGGTTTTTCATCATTAGTGTATATCAATGCAAGAGACTTCTGTGCATTAATTTTGTATCCTGCTACTTTACCAAATTCATTGATTAGCTCTAGTAGTTTTCTGGTAGAGTCTTTAGCATTCTCTATGTATAGTATCATGTCATCTGCAAACTGTGTTTTTCAATTCTTATTGGTATATACCTAGGTATAGAAATGCAGGGTCATATGGCAATTCATTGTTTGGCTTTTGGAAGAATTACCAACTGTTTTCCATAGCTAATGCACCATTTTATATTCCCATCAGCAATATACAAGAGTTCTATTTCTTTTAGCAGTCTGAGACATCTGTGTTAATTTTTGGCATATGGTATGAGGTAGGGGTCTAAATTCATTCTTTTGCATGGCTGAAAACTTTGGAATTAATATTTATAAAAGGTAATCATTCTCCACAGTCTCGGGAAAATATCACCCATGATAATATTAAGTTATTTTTCTTACACTTAACGAATTAAAGATATAAATATAAGGGCTAAAACTATAAAACTCTTAGAAGAAAGCATAGGGGTAAATTTTCATAACCTTGGATTTGGAAATGGATTCTTAGATCTGACACCAAAAGAAAAAAGCAGCACAAAAAAAATTAGAACTGGATTTATCAAATTAAAAGCTTCTACACAGCACAGGACACTATCCAGAAACTGAAAAGGCTGTACAGAATGGGAGAAAATATTGGCAAATCGTGCATCAGGTAAAGATCTAGGATCTAGTCTATATAAAGAACTCTTACAACTCAAAGCAATAAATAATCCAGTTTAAAAATAGGCAAAGAATTTGAGTAGACATTTCTCCAAAGATATACAGGTAGCCAACAAGCACGTGAAAACATGCTCAACATCATTAGACATCAGGAAAATATAAATCAAAACCACAAGAACCCTTCAGGAAGTAGCTATAATAAAACAAAGGGACAGTAATAAGTGTTCACAATGGAATGGAGGTATTGAAATACCCATACATTGCTAGTGAGAATGTCTGATGATGAAGCCACTTTGGAAAACAGTTTGACAGTTCTTCAGAAAGTCAAATATAGAGTTACCATGTGGCCCAGCAATTCTGCTCCTAGGTATATACACAGAAGAATCAAAAACATATGTGTATTTCCACATAAAAACTTGTACATGAATATTCATAACAGCATTTATTTGTAATAGCCAAAAGTGGAAACAAGTCAAATGTGCATCAACAGTTGAACAGATTAACAAAAAATACTGCCATGTAATTATATCTTATTCAGGGATAAAAAAGACTGAAGTAGTGACACATGCTACAATATGGATGAACCTGAAAATATTACTCCAAGTGAAAGAAACCAGGCACAGAAGGCCACATGTTATATGATTCCATATATATGAAACGTCCAAACTAGGGAAATCCATAGAGCCAGAAAGCAAATTAGTGTTTGCCAGAGGCTTGATGGAGGGGAGAATGAGAAGTTACTAATGAATACAGAGTTTCATTTTGAGGTGATGAAAATATTGTGAAATTAGATAGTGGTGATGGCTGCACACTGTGAATATACAAAAACCACTAAATTGTACACTCTGAAAGAGTGAATTTTAAGAGTATGTGACATAGCTAAGAATAAATGAGTTTTTAAAATATCTTGCACGCAGATATTTTTGTTTTAAAACAGTGCTCATTTGATGTTTGCCTTAAGAAAAAAATTTTTCTTTTAGGAATTTATCATGGCATCCTGCATTGACCATTAAAAGTAAAATGCGAATTCCACATTCTCATGCATTCATTGATCTGACTGAAGATTTTACAGCAGGTGAGTTGCACATAAATGTAAAGTATTTCTTTTAGGCTGCCAAAGAATGATGAGATTTTTACTGTTTTCCTAGTAATCATTTGCTATTGAATTGAACGTTAAGACCAAAATGTTAAAAGGTTATAAGGAAGTTAGTGATATCGGAAAAATGTAAAAAGTACTGGATGCAATAAATAAGTCTTTAGTTATTGTTTTTGCTGTTTCTTAACCACATCAAAATTTGGATTATTGACTAATAAATGCTGTAAATTTAATTATAAGAAAAATATTTAGCTTATGTATTAAAGAATTTCAAAGACTTTAAAAAATTTTTATTATGGAAAATTTTAAATATAGAAAAGTAGGCAGAATAGTATGATATATGCACATTTAATCATCACCCAGCTTCAACAATAATCAGTATGTGGCCAATCTTGTTTCATCTGTATAACCACCCATGAGCCCCTCCCACCCCGATAATTTTATAGGAATTCCCAAACATTGTATCATTTCACTTATAAATATTTCAATCTGTATCTCTAAATGATACAGACTTTTTTATTTTTAACAACCTCAAGATCATTTTCAAACATTAAAAAATTTAACAATATTCTCTTAATGTCAAATACTTATTCACTATTCAAAATGCCCCAATTCTCTCCTAAATGTTTCTGTCAAATTAGGAGCTAAATGAGGTACATACATACGAAGAAAAAACACCTGTCTTACAGAATTTCTCAAAGTGTGGATTTTGCTGATAGTGTCCCCATGATGTTAATATGTGACTCTGTCCCCTGTATTTCCTCTAAGCCAGTGATTAGATTTAAGCAGCTATTGATGATCATTGTGAAGTCCACTATTTCAAAAGGATTTACAAAATCATAGCACCCTATATCTATCACTCCTCAGCATATATTATCAGCTGGAATTTTCTATTTAGAACAAACAAAAAAAAGGAACATCTATTATTATCTTTTTAGTCACCCGAAGTATAGTTGAGACAGGCAGGTTAAATGCTTAAATTTCCTTCCTTCTCATTTTTTTTCCAGTGTTTTTTAATGTGGTAAAATACACGTAATGTAAAATTTCCATTGTGACCATTTTTAAGTGTGTGGTTCAGTAGTATTAAATACATCCATAGTATTGACCATCCAGCTCTTTTCATCTTGTAAAACTGAAACTCTACACCCATTAAACAGTAACTCCTCATTCATCCCTTCCCCCCAGCTTGTGGCAACCACTGTTCTACTTTGCTTTTTGACCACTAAAAGTACTTTGAATAAGTGAAATCATACAGTGTGTGTTATTTTTAACTGGCTTATTTCACTTAGCATAATATCCTTAAAATTCATCCATGTTGTAGCGTATGTCAGAATTTTCTTCCTTTTTAAAGCTGAATTGTACATATCCACATTTTGCTCAGCTTCCACATTTTAGCTATTGTGAATAATGTTGCTGTGAACATTGATGTACAAACATCTCTTAGAGATCCTGCTTTCAGTTCTTTTGGGTATATATTCAGAAGTGAAATTGCTGGTTCATATGATAATTTTGTGTTTAATTTTTTGAGGAATGGCCATCACAGCAGCTTTATCGTTTTACATTCCCACCAACAGTGTACAAAGGTTCCAGTTTCTCCACATACTTGCCAATATTTGTTATTTTCTTTTTTTTTTCATAGTAGTCATTCTAATAGGTATAATGTGGTATCTCATTGTAGTGTGGGTTTGTTCTGTTTTTTGGTTTTTTTGCCACTCCACGTGGCTTGCGGGATCTTAGTTCCCAAACAGGGATTGAGGGATTGAACCCGGCCCCAACAGTGAAAGCACTGAGTCCTAACCACTGGACTGCCAGGGAATTCCCTCACTGTAGTTCTGATTTGCATTTTTCCTAGTGATTAGTGATGTCGAGCACCTTTTCATGTCCTTATTGGCTATTTGCATATCTTTTTTGGAGAAGTGTGTACTTAAGTCCTGTGCCCATTTTTCAATTGGGTTGTTTCTTTGGTGTTGTTGAGTTTTAGTTAGTCTCTGTTCAGAATATTGCTCCCTTATCAGATACATGATTTACAAATATTTTCTCTCATTCTGTGGGATACCTTTTTACTCTGTTGATAGTGTCTTTGTATGCAAAAAAATTTTTAATTTCATGAAGTCCAGTTTTTCTGTTGTTTCTTTGTTGCCTGTGCCTTTGGTGTCCTATCCAGAAGATCATTGCCAGGTGCACTGTCATGAAGCTTTTGCCCTATATTTTCTCTTGAGAGTTTTATACTTTTATCCCTTACATTTAGAGCTTTGATCCATTTTGAGTTAATTTATATAGTGTTAGATAAGGGTCCAGCTTCATTACTTGCATGGATATCCAGTTTTCCTAGCACCATTTATTTTTTTTTAATATTTATTTATTTTATTTATTTTTTTGGCTGTGTCGGGTCTTCGTTGCGGTGCGCAGGCTTCTCTCTAGTTGTGGCATGAGGATTTTCTCTCTGTAGTTGTGGTGCGCAGGCTGCAGAGCGTGTGGGCTCTGTAGTTTGTGGCACTCGGGCTCTCTTGTTGAGGCTCTCGAGCTCAGTAGTTGTGGCGTGCAGGCTTAGTTGCCCTGCGGCATGTGGGATCTTAGTTCCCTGACCAGGGATTGAATCCATATCCCCTGCATTGGAAAGCAGATTCTTTACCACTGAACCACCAGGGAAGTCCCATAGCACCATTTATTAAAAAGACTTGCCATTTCCCCACTGAATGGTCTTACCACCCTTGTCAAAATTCATTTGACCGTATACTCAAGGGTTTATTTCTGGGTTCTCTGTTATTTCACTGACCTATATGTCTGTCTTTATGCTAGTACCTCACTGGGGGTTTTTTTGGGTTTTTTTAAACTTTTTATTTTATATTGGAGTATAGCCAATTATGTTGTGATAGTTGCAGGTGCACAGCAAAGCAACTCAGCCATACATATACATGTATCCATTCTCCCCCCCAGACTCCCCTCCCATCCAGGCTGCCACATAACATTGAGGAGAGTTCCCTGTAGTACTATACTGGTTTGATTACTATAGCTTTGGAATATGTTTAGTAATTGGGAAGTGTGAGTCCTCCAACTTTGTTCTTTTTCAACATTGTTTTGACTGTTTTAGGAGGTCCCTTGAGATTCTATATGAATTTTAGGACAGGTTTTTCAGTATCTATAAAAAGTGCCATTGGGATTTTGGTAAGGATTGTTCTGAATCTATAGGTCACTTTGGGTAGTATTGACATCTTAACAATATTGTCTTTCAGTCCATGAACATGCAATGTGTTTTCCTTTATTTGTCTTCTTAATGATTTCTTTCAACAATGTTTTATAGTTTTTAATTATATAAGTCTTTCACCTCCTTGGTTAAGTTAATTCCTAAGTATTTTATTCATTTTGATTCTATTGTAAATGAAATGTTTTCTTAATTTCCTTTGTGGATTTTTCATTGTAAGTGTTTAGAAATGCAGCTGATTTTTGCATGTTAATTTGTATCCTGCTACTTTTCTGAATTCATTTATTAATCTGAACAGGTTTTTTTTTTTGGTAGAATCTTTAGGGTTTTCTACAAATAAGATCATATCATCTATGAACAGAGATAATTTTACTTTTTTCTTTCTAACTTGGATGCTTTTCATTTCTTTTTCTTATTCCTCCCTTTTTTTTTTACCAGTTTTCAAACGCTTCTAATCAGCTTTTGCAATTACATTTTTATATAGTATACTAATTGCAAATGAGTAAAGCATGCCTGGTGGTTGTTAAAGGTAATAAAACTTCCTTCCTTTAAAAGTATTTTATGAGTTTACATTCCCACCAACAGTGCAAGAGGGTTCCCTTTTCTCCCCACCCTCTCCAGCATTTATTGTTTCTAGATTTTTTGATGATGGCCAATCTGACTGGTGTGAGATGATATCTCATTGTAGTTTTGACTTGCATTTCTCTAATGATTAATGATGTTGAGCATTCTTTCATATGTTTGTTGGCAATCTCTGTATCTTCTTTGGAGAAATGTCTATTTAGGTCTTCTGCCCATTTTTGGATTGGGTTGTTTGTTTTTTTGATATTGAGCTGCATGAGCTGCTTGTAAATTTTGCAGATTAATCCTTTGTCAGTTGCTTCACTTGCAAATATTTTCTCCCATTCTGAGGGTTGTCTTTTCGTCTTGTTTATGGTTTCCTTTGATGTGCAAAAGCTTTGAAGTTTCATTAGGTCCCATTTGTTTATTTTTGTTTTGATTTCCATTTCTCTAGGAGGTGGGTTAAAAAGGATCTTGCTGTGATTTATGTCATAGAGTGTTCAGCCTATGTTTTCCTCTAAGAGTTTGATGGTGTCTGGCCTTACATTTAGGTCTTTAATCCATTTTGAGTTTATTTTTGTGTATGGTGTTAGGGAGTGTTCTAATTTTATACTTTTACATGTACCTGTCCAGTTTTCCCAGCACCACTTATTGAGGAGGCTGTCTTTTATCCACTGTATATTCTTGCCTCCTTTATCAAAGATAAGGTGACCATATGTGGGTGGGTTTATCTCTGGGCTTTCTATCCTGTTCCACTGATATATATTTCTGTTTTTGTGCCAGTACCATACTGTCTTTGATTACTGTAGCTTTGTAGTATAATCTGAAGTCAGGGAGCCTGATTCCTCCAGCTCCATTTTTCATTCTCAAGATTGCTTTAACTATGGAGAACAGTATGGAGGTTCCTTAAAAAACTAAAAATAGAACTACCATATAACCCAGCAATCCCACTACTGGGCATATACCCTGAGAAAACCATAATTCAAAAAGAGTCATGTACCAAAATGTTCATTGCAGCTCTATTTACAATAGCCAGGACATGGAAGCAACCTAAGTGTCCATCAACAGATGAATGGATAAAGAAGATGTGGCACATATATGCAATGGAATATTACTCAGCCATAAAAAGAAAAGAAATTGAGTTATTTGTAGTGAGGTGGATGGACCTAGAGTCTGTCATACAGAGTGAAGTAAGTCAGAAAGAGAAAAACAAATACCGTATGCTAACATATATATGGAATCTAGGAAAAAAAAAAAAAAGGTCATGAAGAACCTAGGGGCAAGATGGGAATAAAGACACAGACCTACTAGCGAATGGACTTGAGGATATGGGGAGGGGGAAGGGTAAGCTGTGACAAAGTGAGAGAGTGGCATGGACATATATACGCTGCCAAACGTAAAATTAGATAGCTAGTGGGAAGCAGCCGCATAGCACAGGGAGATCAGCTCAGTGCTTTGTGACCACCTAGAGGGGTAGGATAGGGTGGGAGGGAGGGAGACGCAAGAGGGAAGAGATGTGGGTACATATGTATATGTATAACTGATTCACTTTGTTATAAAGCAGAAACTACCACACCATTGTAAAGCAATTATACTCCAATAAAGATGTTTAAAAAATAAATTAATTAAATTAAATTTTAAAAAAATTAAATTAAATTAAAAGTATTTTATGCTTTAACTCCTAAAATTTCTTGAAAAACAGGTAGCAAATAATATTTTATAATTCAAACTTTTTATTAATTCTGGATGATTATGAGTTTTATTACTAAAGCATTTTCATTATTAAGATACAATTTGCAAAGTTAAGAAAATTTTAGTGTTGAAATTTACTTTGGATTTTACTGGTTTAAAACAAACCAGGCCACAAATTGAGCCTTTTGCCCAGTGAGTTTTTTATGGTTCTGAGAGTTTAGGTTCCTGAGTGTGGATTCAGATTGGAAAGAGGAGAGTTTAAGAAAAGATCAGTTACTTTGAGTGTGGCATACCGGTATGCTAAATCATGTGAAAACACAAAAATAAAGTTTTTAGTACGTTGTCCTGAAAGTTGTCTTAAAACCTTGTTTTTCAAGATAAGGATATTCTATAGTTAAAGGCTCATTTTCTGTTATTTCATTCCATTTATTTTATTTATTTTTAACATCTTTATTGGAGTATAATTGCTTTACAGTGGTATGTTAGTTTCTGCTTTATAACAAAGTGAATCAGCTATACATATACATATATCCCCATATCTCCTCCCTCTTGCGTCTCCCTCCCACCCTCCCTTTCCCACCCCTCTAGGTGGTCACAAAGCACCGAGCTGATCTCCCTGTGCTATGCGGCTGCTTCCCACTAGCTATCTATTTTACATTTGGTAGTATTTATAAGTCCATGCCACTCTCTCACTTCGTCCCAGCTTACCCTTCCCCCTCCCCGTGTCCTCAAGTCCATTTTCTACATCTGCGTCTTTATTCCTGTCCTGTCCCTAGGTTCTGCATAACCGTATTTTGTTTTTTTTTTTTAGATTGCATATATATGTGTTAGCATACAGTATTTGTTTTTCTCTTTCTGACTTATTTCACTCTGTATGACAGACTCTAGGTCCATCCACCTCAGTACAAATAGCTCAATTTCGTTTCTTTTCATGGCTGAGTAATATTCCATTGTATATATGTACCACATCTTCTTTATCCATTCATCTGTCGATGGACATCATTCCATTTATATTTGCACACATACACACACACACTCACAGACAGACTTTTGTTTTTTACAATTCCTTTTTGAAGAAAGGTTTATTTTATGTATGAGGTTTTAGAAACTTAGTTTCTTTCAGTTCAGTAATATTAGATTTCCTTAATCAACACCAACTCTACCTTTAAGGAATTTTTTTTTATGAAAGAGGAAGTGATTATTGTCAGAGGTTGGAAAATATATCCAAAGAGATATCTCAGTAGATTTTACGCTTTATTTAAAAATGACATGAATACAACTCATCCCATTACAACAATTGGAAAATCCAAAAGTAAATATGTATAAATTGCTTAAAGCATACTTTTACTTATTGAAATACTGTTGAACTTCAATAATTTATTCAAAAAAGCTGTGGCTGGACGGGGGATGTGAACATAGATATGTGATTTCAGGATGTATTCTTCAAAGAAATAACACCAAAACATTTTCATTTCTGTTTTACTCTCCCATCCTAAAGTCAATATCCAAGAGTGAGGAATGAAAGGGAGTACTGGTGGAAATGCTGGCCTTAAGTACAGCTGTGAAATAGGTGAAACCTATCTTGAGGTCCCTTCATCTGTACTGTTCTTGGTCTCTCTCACCCTCTTGGGGCTCTGGTGACATTACTCTCTTTCCTTCAGCCAGCTGATGCTCTCAAACTGACCCCCAATTGCCCTGAATTTTCCACAAAGTTAATTTCATCCCTTGCAGTAAACTTTTCCCTTATGATTTATCCCAACAAAAGTTTTGCAGGGTATCTGCCTAGCCCAAGTGATAAACCAGTGAAAACAAGGTAAAGGTTCGCTGCTGCAGATTTTCCCTGGCCAAATAGGACATGCATTTCAAAAGAGGCCTTGAATCCCATAAGCACTGAGTAATATAAAAATTATCAGCACTTTATCAGAGTCAGTGGGAAAATATTTTGTGATGGGCAGTTTTCTCCACTGCCCCTTAAATCAGACCTCCTAGATGACTACAGTGCTACATGGTTTCCACATAGAACTAAGGTAGACAGGATGGACCCTACTATTTAAAAGCCCTCCTAACTGGGTCTTGGTCCTTATCTGTTGCTTCTTCAGCGCATTCATCCTGCACATTCTGAGTGACCACCTTCAAGCACTAAGGGCCAGGCCACTCCCCCATCAAAAACCTTCCCTGGTCCCCATTACTTACCAGATGATTTCTAAACTTCTGTCTTCTAGATGTCCTGTGGACTGGGCCTGTCCTGCTTTTCTGGTCTCTTGTTTGATTGTACCCTAGATGAGCTGGAGTTGTTTTGTTTTGGTTTGTTTGTTTTAGATTGCACATATAAGAGAGATCATATGGGTATTTGTCTTTCTCTGTCTGACTTATTTCACTTAGCATGGAAAATGCCATTAAGATATTTTTTGTACTTTTATGTCTTTGCACTTAAATCTTTGATCCAGTTGGATTTTCTTGTTGATATTTTTGTTATATCTTTAGATACATGTCCCTCTGTATTGATAGCCTCGGAGGGTTCCTAATTCAGCAGCACAGGCCTCCTTATAATTCCTACCTTGCTATTGAGGAATTAGTTCCTGAACTTATTGTTTACCTGTGTCCTGCCTTATGCAGCATGTGGGTCATCAAAACCTTCTTATAGGTTTGCCATAAATAAAAGGAACAGTGAATCATTGATCATTTAAATAAGAGATTTATTATATTTAAATAAAAGAAGACTCACTTTAAAAGGAATATCATAAATAGTGACATTAAAATTTTAACAAATTATAACATAGGTATACACAGGAAACATAACCTCTTTGTTTTCTAAAATCAGGGCTCTATGCCTTGGGCAGGTATTGGAGAAATGGAATTTAAACTTCTCAATTAAAATTATGTATCTTGGTCTCTTAAGGGTTTTAATTTATTGGTTAAATTTTCAGGTTTTCTGGATATTAACCCATTTCTCTTCTCCTAGCAAAAATGGCAACTGGGTGAGCCTAAGGATAGGCTTATATGTCCTCAGGGAATTGGAAGAAGATGTCTTTCTTTGTATCTGCTCTGAGGTTCTTACACAACCATATTGATGGCCCTTGTGTATTAAGTGCCCTGCTGGTATTTGGCAGCTGGGGACCTCCTGATCTCTTCTCCTTGCTCAATCAGAGCCTCACAGTCTTCCCTGGCTGACTTGATCCTGCCTTGAATCTGATCCTGTTTTAATGGATTCCTCTGAAGCTCCACCTCTTCCATCCAGCCCTCTGACTTGGATTGTCCACTGTTCATCCTCTACCATGGAATTCATTTGCCTTGTACCATAGTAGTAGCCCTTGGAAGATCCGTTGGCCCTCAGCTTGGCTACTGTTGATATTCACCACAGGGAGTCTTAAGTCCCTTTGCCACACATGAAAATGAAGGGAAGTTTGAGAATACTAGGTTACACCCTCCATGCTCTGTTTTTGTTCTGTGAGGATAACCCCTGTGCATAGCTATCATCTCAAAAGACAGGCTCCTCCCTGAATTCCAGTAGCAGGGTCCTGGTCTTCCTTTGTACTCTGCTTTCCTTTCAACTTCATCATTGTTATCCCCCTCGAGGTTGAACCCTCACATTGAGAGTGGTCAGGGAAACTGGCCTTGACTCTACTCTGTCTTCCTGCAATCTCTGACTCCTCCTCTTTACCCCAAGCCTTCTCATTGCTTCCCTAGGTAGCCAACATCCAGACTTGAGTTCTTTCTACCTGTGACTTAAAGTAAAATTTGTTCAGATCCTTAGATTTTTCTTTTAATATGTAAACAGAATTCTGGGGATTTAGATATCTGTTTTCATTTTCAACAAAGTCTGACTTTAAATACTTTTTTCTGGATAGAGACTCAAAAACTGCCATTTTTGGAAATCAAAAGCTGAATATTATCTCTTTTTTGCAGTCCTGCTGTAATAACCCTAATCTTTTCCTAGGCCAACAGTTCTCTAAGTGTGGTCTGGGTATCCCTGAGGATCCCAAAGACCCCTTTGGAGGGTCCATGAGGTCAAAATAATTTTCGTAAAAACCATAAGACATTATTTGCCTTTTCACTCTTTTCACTGTCATTCTTGCTCTCATTCTCTCACAAGTGTACAATAGAGTTTTACAGAAATTTAAAAACATATAATGACCCATCGTTCTGACGTCTTGTATGGGTGCTTATGTATTCTTATGTTTTAAAATTTTTTAAGTTTTAATGTAGTAAATTATATCAATATTATATCAATAGATATAGCTCACATAGACAAAACCTCTTTGGGGTCCTCAGTAATTTTTAAGAGTTTAAAGAGATCTTGACACCAAAAAGCTTGAGTACTGCTGCCCGAAGTAAATGGATGCTTCTAGCTAACTGGGGTCACTGTACAAAGTAATGAGAAAGAGTAATGTAATATCCTTTATACATACATACATTTATCAAGCAAAGATAAGATATTGGCTGTGACAACTCAGATAGATTATAACAATTTCTCTAAGCATTCCCCCACCCCTCTTTCTTGTTCCTGCCAAATAATTATCATAGTCCTAGCATCTGACACACAGCCAAATGTAGGAACTTAGAGGCTAATCTACTGGTGAGGTGTTCAGTTCCTTCAGATAGGTTCTCAGAAGCAGAATTGCTGAATCATATGGTAGTTGTATTTTTAATTTTTGAGGAACCTCCATATTTTCCATGGTGGCTATACCAATTTATAATCTTACCAGGAGTGCCCAAGGGTTCCCTTTTCTCCACATCTCCAGTAGCATTTGTTATCTGTCTTTTTTTTTTTAATATATAAATTTATTTTATTTTTTATTTATTTCTGGCTGTGTTGGGTCTTCGTAGCTACGCAAGGACTTTCTCTAGTTGCAGCGAGCAGGGGCTACTCTTCGTTGCAGTGCGCGGACTTCTTATTGTGGTGGCTTCTCTTGTTGCAGAGCATGGGCTCTAGGCACACAGGCTTCAGCAGTTGTGGCATGTGGGCTTCATTAGTTGTGGCTCAAGGGCTCTAGAGCGCAGGCTCAGTAGTTGTGGCACCCGGGCTTAGTTGCTTCGCGGCATGTGGGATCTTCCCGCACCAGGGATCGAACCCGTGTCCCCTGCATTGGCAGGCAGATTCTTAACCACTGCACCACCAGGGTAGTCCCTTTTTGATGCTACCCATTCTAACAGGTGTGAGGTGACATCTCGTTGTAATTTTGATTTGCATTTCAATGTGACCTGGAAATTTCTTTAATGTCACAAATCCTCTTTCACTAATTCATCAATTTCAATAATTATTTACTGAGCCTCTACTCTGCAAGGCATTATACTAGAAACCAAGGGATCAAAGATGAAAAACAAGATCTCCAGACTCAAGAGCTACAATGGTATGAATCTCAAGGATGTCATTATAGCAAGACATCACTCTATTCATGCTGTATTCAGAAGTTTAAACTTGATTTTTGAGCATACTAATTTGTGTCTTAAATGTTTTAAAATTCAGCAGAACTTCAGACCCAGATGCACTTTAATACTCAAGAGTATCATTTGTTCATAGTACATTTGATGGAGCTACAGAAGATTCTTATATATTTTTCCTTGCACACCCCTGCTGATCTTGTGGCTTTAAGCATCATCTACATTCTAATGACACCCAAATTTATATAATCTCCAGGCTGGACCTCCCTCCGAGCTCCAAACTATAGCTCCAACTATTTACCAGCCATAACTACATCCATGTCTATGTCTGATAAGACATTTCAGACCTTGTTTCCCAAACTGCGACCTCCTCAACCCATAATCTTCCCATCTCACTCAGTGGCAGTCCCGTCCTTCCAATTCCTGTGTCAAAAATGTTGGAATCATCCTCGCCACCTCTTTCTAGCACACACAGTATCGAGTCTGTTATGAAATACTGTTCATTCTACTTTCAAAATATATCCACAACCTGACCACTTTCACCACCTCCACTGTAACCATCCTGGTCCCGGAAAAGGTCATTTCTCACCTGAATTATTCCAGTTGCTATTCCCCTGCTTCCAGCCTGTTTTCAACATGTGAGCTGCTATGATCCTTTAAAAATGAAAATCAGGTCATGTCACTCTCCCTAAGGTTTTCCAGTGATTTCTTTATTACATTTAGAGAACTAGCCAAAGTGTACAAAATGGCCTATTAAGCCCCACATACTTTGGCCCACCGTCACCTCTCTGACTTTCTATTTTATTTTCCCACTTGATGCCTTGCACTGAACACGCTAAACTCCTTGCTGTTTCTTAAACACTGCAAAGCAAGGTCCAATCTCAGGGCTTGGGTCGAGTAGCTATTTTCTCTGCGTGGAATATTATTCCTTCAGATATCCATATCACCTCTGTTTTGCCAACAGCTTTACTTTAGGTTTCAAGGTTCGTAGGATTTGCTGGCAAAATAACCACTCTGCACTCAGTTAAACAAGAATTTAGAGAGACCTCATTGAATTAACAAAGATTACAGTATACTAATTAAGGAAAGAACAGTATAAGAAAGAATAGTAAAGACAGAGGTTTATACATCACCGAATTGCGGAAGCACCTACATCCAGATCCAAGCAGTGCTGGGAAGTCCCTTGAACAGCAGTCTCTGGACTCCCAGTTGGGAAGGTCCCAGGTGGTGCGTCCACCCCACGGGTAAGACTTTAGTTTGCCACTCGATGGAGCCCAGCTTTTAGCAACAGGCCACAGGCTGATAACAGTCAGCCTACGTGCAAGTTTGCAGCTCTGGTTGTTGTCATAAATGCCTTGGTCTTAACTCGTAAGTCTTGGATTGTTCTTGATCCCCGGGGGCTGGCCAGACCCTCAAGGTCCAAGAAATCCCATGACTTACTCTCTATCTTATCTAGTGGATTACAATGTGTGCTGGCACCACCCGTGCTGGCCTGGGTGTAGCTCAGCAGTTTGGCATGCAGCCAGCTGTAGAGTCATTAGTGCTGCCTCTGAAGCCTGAACAAGACTACTTTACCAGCTTCCCCAACAACCTCTTTCAAGTTATTTCTCCAAATAAACTTTACTTCTTCACATCTTCACTCACATGTCATCTTATTTGTCAGTGAGGCCTGCTGTATCTGAAATTGCAACTTTCACGCACTTCCCTTTGCTCTTTCTCTGCTTCCGTTTTTCTCCAAAGCCCTTTCACCTGCTGAAATAATATGAACTTATTTTTATTATGTCTTCTCATACTATATCATAAATTCCATGAGGGCAGGGATTTTTTTGCTGTTCTGTTCACTGTTGTTTCTTCAGTGCCTAGAACAGGGCCTGGCACCGAATAGGGACTTGATGGATATCTGTTGAATAGTAACAATTTTGGCAGCAGAACAGAATCTGAAGACAGCTAGCATATTTTTAGGTGCTCAAACTGTCCCTAATTGGTAGGCCTCTCTCAGCTAAAGATTTAACAGCTAACCAAGGAAGCTCTCGATAAAAATGGTGTTTGTTTCCAGAAGTTCAAACACATGATTAAATGGGTTTTCTTTTAAAACACCACAAGGGATTTCTCAGAACTATATACAAAACTTAAGAACTTTGGCAGTGGGAATTTCATCTAAGCAGATGTAGAAAATAATGGAGACATTTCTCAAGAGTTCTGTCCATTTTTCTAAAAATACAAATTAAACCATTCCAACCCTTAAGATAACATAAGATTATCTTATAAATCCCTTCTAAATGCATTCAGTTTGAACTGATTCAAATTCTCTTCTGAGTAATAGCTGATCTTTATCAGCAAAGATGAAGAGACCTGTTTACTAAAAACTGCAGTTGTTTTTGATGTTATCTGATAAGGATAGGACACCAGGGAGACGAAGTATTAGGAAATATCTTTTTGTAAGCATCCTATAACTTCTCTGATACTTTCACATGTTTATACCTAAACGCTTCTGAGAGAAACTTTTCAGAGATATTAGTCTTTTGTAGCAATTTACACTTGCTTATCTTATAACTATTAGTACCTATTATTAGTACCTGGTCTTAATCCAGAGATGCCCACCCCTTCCTCACCCCTCCCCCCAAAAGTCTTATCACAGTATCAAATCTGCCATAATTTTTTTAGTTTTTACCTGAGAGTCAAGAATTAATAATAAAAATAATCACTACCATTTATTGAGCACTTAAAATGAGCCTGGCCCTCTTCTGAGCAGTCTATATGTATTCACTTATTTAATCATCATAACAACATTATGGAACAAGTTCTGTTATTAACCCCATTATGTATATTGTGAAACCAACATAGAGAGGTTAAATAATTTCCCCAGAAATCACACCATGAAATCCCAAAGCCTTTCTGCCTCTAAACTTTCAGTTTATTATACATTTTACATAACTGTAGAGCTGTACTGTTAATATTGTTGTGGTCCTAAACCCTTCTGAGAATCTGGGGTAAGTTATAGAACCTCTCCCAAGAAAAAATGCCCATAAAAATAAAATTTTATGTTCATGAATACCCTAAGAACTATCCATAAATTCTCTCAAAGGATTCCCCAGTTAAGAATGAAGTAATACAGCTCACTTTAAATGTTCGAACATTACAGACATATATGATGCAGAAAACAAAAGTCCCACATTATCTGAAACCCTAGATATTAACGTTGTTATTGCTTTGGTTTGTATTTACCAGATTGTTTTTTTAAGCATGTGATTTTATTTTTGGGTTTTTTTTTAATGATTTAAGGACTATATTAAAATGTAAAGCCTCTACTCATCAGAAGATATCATTAAAATAAATAGGGAAGACAGCCACAAGTTGGGAGAAGATACTTGCAACATATGTAACCAAGCATGAATTGAGTTCCAAAATAATTATAAATCAAGAAAAAAGACCACCTACTACAAAAATAGGCAAAAAATATGGACAGGAATATCACAAAAGTACAAATAGGAAAGGTTAATAAATGTACATGTTCAACATCTATAGAAATCAGAAATTAAGTGAAAGTGTTCTGCATTCAGCACTGACTTTTTTTGTTTTTTCTTTTCCCATTTATTTACTCTGAAAACTTCCAAGCATTCAGAAAATATTTTAAAAATTATTCAATACTCTTCACCTTGAACAATTTTTAACATTTTGCTATATTTTCATATATATACATATATATATGCATGCATGCATACATACATACATAGGTAAAGAGAGAGGGTTTCCCTAAACTATTTAAAAGTGAGTTGTGGACATCTTGACACTTCACCTGTAAATACTTTAACATGCATCTCCAAAGAACAAGGATGTTCTCCTACCCAACCACAATACCGTTATTACACCTAAGAAAATTAGTAGTTATCCCATAAAATCCTTTAATAACCAATCAATATTCACACTTTCACAGTTATTCGAAAAATACCTTATATAACTGCGTTTCTTCCCTATTAAGGACCCAATTAAAACTAACATATGCATTTGGTTATTATTTCTCTATAATCTCCTAATCGAGCTATACTCTTGCTTTTTTTTTTTTTTTAAATGATATTGATTTTTTGAAGAGTCCAGGACACTTGTATTATAGAAGGTGCCACATTATGGATTTATCTGGTTGTTTCCACATGATGTTTAACTTTTCAGCACCAGCTTCTTAAAGTAAAAAATAGAAGGTACTCCAGTAAACTCAGTGTTATTGGCTTGGTATGTTTTTACAAAACAGATGAACTTTTTTTTCATTCATTATGAAGAAAAGGAGGGAAAAAATACTATAAATATTGCAAATATGATCTTTTTTTAAAAAAAATTGAAGTATCAAGTATAATGAGTGCTTATTATATTAGTTGTATTTCCACAAAGACAGTAGTATGTAGGTCATTGCAGCTATAGGGTTTCTTTGTGATCTTTTAAAAAACATTAACTATTTTTAAGTTACTATTTTCTTATATTAGTGCAATATGTTGATTATTGGGTAGAATAACAACATGGAATTTCTTCCTTTGATTCAAATTAAGTAGAATTTGTTGCATGAAGTACGATTTTTTTCTCATGTGTTAAAAACAAAACTATATTTCAGTACATGAGATTCTAATATGTTGTACATCTATTCTTTGGGTCTATGCAAAGATACTTATGCTCATGTTTTATGTTCTAGAAATAAAAATCATCTCCTTGTATACATGATCAATTAGGTCATTTAAATCACTTACCTATAAACTGAGTCTGTAAAAACTGTTGAGATCAAACAAAATAGTTCAAGTCAATTGGGCATTTGGTAACAAGTGGAAATATATTCCAGATATTTATCACAGAACGGTAAGTGAACAATTTTTTTAACAACCACACACACTGGCTCCAGGTGGCCTGAGCCAAGCTCCTGTAGGGGGTGGTGGCCGTGGCATCCAACCAGGTCGGGCTTTGGGTTTGTCTCCTCACAGCCTAGGTTTTGTGCAAGTCCCTTTTGTCCTTTGAGACTTTGTCTCCTCATTTGTAAAAATAGCTTGATACGGTGGCTTTAGTGTGTTTGTCACCAAGAACTGTAATAAGAAAGTATTTTATTTCATAACCTGTACACACAGTTATACCATGTATGTTTATAGATACATACCTATACATGTATAAACACTTTGATATTTCAACATTTACCCATACTATGTGTGTTATACTTTATTTTAAATTGTTGATGAAATTCATCTCATGACCCATAAAGAGTTTCAAACCCTTGGTTTGAAAAAAAGATTCACTTACTTTCAGATTCTACTACCAAAATGATTCTGCCACTTTGGTCATTCAGTCAGCAAACATTTATTGAGCAGTTATCATGTGCCTATGTGAACAAAACAAATCTCCAAAAAAAACCTGCCTAGTGGCTGCAGAGAGGGGCTTCAAGCAGAAGCTCTGATGCTACAGGGACTCCTCAAAGGCCACTGGACTTTGGAGACTCCTGTTCATGCTCTAGGGTGAGCCTTTCAAAGAGATACTTGCCCAGCACAGCCTGCGGACCAGCCAGCCTATGGAGGTTGGTCATGTGGTCGCCATCTTCTTGATGAGTTTCACCTGCTCCTCCAGGAAGCGGCTCTTCAGGAAGTCACAGAGGTGGGAGTCTGCGCGGGCAGAACCCAGGGCACGCAGATCCAATAGTGCCGGGTTCAGGTTCTTCTCCCTAACAATGGCGGCTTCCACAGCGTCCTGGGTTTTACCCCACTCATCCTGAGAAGGCTTCCTTGCATCCTGGAAGAGGGTGCAGCCGCAACACTGGTTCTGCATTTTCAAGAGACGCTAGGCACCCTCACACTTCTCCTCGGCCAATTGGCGAAAAAAGTGGCCCACACCGTCTAGAGTCACATTGTTGCTATCGAAATAGAAGCCCAGAGAGAGCCGTGTGGCTGACAGGGTCTTGGTGCTCCGGCCAAGTGTCGGGCCTGTGCCTCTGAGGTGGCACAGCTGAGTTCAGGACATTGGTCCACCACAGACCTCCCGGCTCCACATAATATCAAACAGCAAAAACTCTCCCAGAGATCTCCATCTCAATGCTAAGACCCAGCTCCACTCACCAACCAGCAAGCTACAGTGCTGGACACCCTATGCCAAACAACTAGCAAGACAGGAACATAACCCCACCCATAGCAGAGAGGCTGCCTAAAATCATGATAAGGTCACAGACACCCCAAAACACACCACTGGACACGGTCCTGCGCACCAGAAAGACAAGATCCAGCCTCATCCACCAGGACACAGGCACCAGTCCCCTCCACCAGGAAGCCTACACAACCCACTGAACCAACCTTAGCTACTGGGGGCAGACACCAAAAACAATGGGAACTACAAACCTGCAGCCTGTGAAAAGGAGACCCCAAACACAGTAAGTTAAGCAAAATGAGAAAGAGAAACACACAGCAGATGAAGGAGCAAGGTAAAAACCCACCGGGCCAAACAAATGAAGAGGAAATAAGCAGTCTACCTGAAAAAGAATACAGAGTAATGGTAGTAAAGATGATCCAAAATCTTGGAAATACAATGGAGAAAATACAAGAAACGTTTAACAAGGACCTACAAGAACTAAAGTGCAACAAACAATGATGAACAACACAGTAAATGAAATTTAAAATTCTCTAGAAGGAATCAGTAGCAGAATAACTGAGGCAGAAGAACGGAAAAGTGACCAGGAAGATAAAATAGTGGAAATAACCACCACAGAGCAGAATAAAGAAAAAAGAATGAAAAGAATTGAGGACATTCTCAGAGACCTCTGGAACAACATTGAATGTACCAACATTTGAATTATAGGGGTCCCAGAAGAAGACGAGAAAAAGAAAGGCACTGAGAAAATATTTGAAGAGATTATACTTGAAAACTTCCCTAATATGGGAAAGGAAATAGTTAATCAAGTCCAGGAAGCACAGAGAGTTCCATACAGGATAAATCCAAGCAGAAACATGCCAAGACACATATTAGTCAAAGTATCAAAAAGTAAATAAAAAGAAAAAATACTAAAAGCAGCAAGGGATCCCCATAAGGTTAACAGCTGAGCTTTCAGCAGAAACTCTGCAAGCCAGAAGGGAGTGGCAGGACATATTTAAAGTGATGAAAGGGAAAAACCTACAACCAAGATTACTCTACCCAGCAAGGATCTCATTCAGATTCAACGGAGAAATTAAAACCTTTACAGACAAGCAAAAGCTAAGTGAATTCAGCACCACCAAACCAGCTTTACAACAAATGCTAAAGGAACTTCTCTAGGCAGGAAACACAAGAGAAGGAAAACACCTACAATAACAAACCCAAAACAATTAAGAAAATGGTGATAGGAACATACATATCGATAATTACCTTAATTGTAAATGGATTACATGCTCCCACCAAAAGACACAGACTGCTGAATGGATACAAAAACAAGACCTGTATATATTCTGTCTACAAGAGACCCACTTCAGACCTAGGGACACATACAGACTGAAAGTGAGGGGATGGAAAAAGATATTCCATGCAAATAGAAATCAAAAGAAAGCTGGAGTAGCAATTCTCATATCAGACAAAATAGACTTTAAACACTGTTACAAGAGACAAAGAAGGACACTACATAATGATCAAAGGGTCAATCCAAGAATAAGATACAACAATTGTAAATATTTAGGCAACCAACATAGGAGCACCTCAATACATAAGGCAAGTGCTAACAGCCATAAGAGGGGAAATTGACAGTAACACAATCATAGTAGGGGACTTTAACACCCCACTTTCACCAATGAACAGATCATCCAAACTGAAAATAAATAAGGAAACACAAGGTTTAAATGATACATTAAGCAAGATGGACTTAATAGATATTTATAGGACATTCCATCCAAAAACAACAATACACTTTCTTCTCAAGTGCTCATGGAACATTCTCCAGGATAGATCATATCTTGGGTCACAGAAAATTGAAATCGTAACAAGTATCTTTTCTGACCACAATGCTGTGAGACTAGGTATCAATTACAGGAAAAAAATATGTAAAAAAAAACACATGGAGGCTAAACAATACACTACTTAATAACCAAGAGATCACTGAAGAAATCAAAGAGGAAATCAAAAATACCTGGAAACAAATGACAATGAAAACACGATGACCCAAAACCTATGGGATGCAGCAAAAGCAGTTCTAAGTATAGCAATACAATCCTACCTCAAGAAACAAAAACCATCTCAAATAAACAACCTAACCTTACACCTAATGCAATTAGAGAAAGAAGAACAAAAAAACCCCAAAGTTAGCAGAAGGAAAGGAATCATAAAGATCAGATTAGAAATAAAGGAAAAAGAAATGAAGGAAACAATAACAAAGATCAGTAAAACTAAAAGCTGGTTCTTTGAGAAGATAAACAAAATTGATAAACCTTTAGCCAAACTCATCAAGAAAAAAAGGGAGAAGACTCAAATCAATAGAATTAGAAATGAAAAAGGAGAAGTAACAACTGACACTGCAGAAATACAAAGGATCATAAGAGATTACTACAAATAACTATATGCCAACAAAATGGACAACCTGGAAGAAATGGACAAATTCTTAGAAAAGCACAACCTTCCGATACTGAGCCAGGAAGAAATAGAAAATATAAACAGACCAATCAGAAGTACTGAAATTGAAACTGTGATTAAAAATCTTCCAACAAACAAAAGCCCAGGACCAGATGGCTTCACAGGCAAATTCTATCAAACATTTAGAGAAGAGCTAACACCTATCCTTCTCAAACTCTTCCAAAATATTGCAGAGGGAGGAACACTCCCCAACTCATTCTACGAGGCCACCATCACCCTGATACCAAAACCAGACAAAGATGTCACAAAGAAAAAAAACTACAGGCCAATATCACTGATGAACATAGATGCAAAAATCCTCAACAAAATACTAGCAAACAGAATCTAACAGCACAATAAAAGGATCATACACCATGATCAAATGGGGTTTATCCCAGGAATGCAAGGATTCTTCAGTATATTCAAGTTAATCAATGTGATAAACCATATTAACAAATTTAAGGAGAAAAACCATATGATTATCTCAATAGATGCAGAAAAAGCTTTCAAAAATATTCAACACCCATTTATGATAAAAACCCTCCAGAAAGTAGGCATAGAGGGAACTTACCTCAACATAATAAAGGCCATATATGACAAACCCACAGCCAGCATCGTTATTAGTGGTGAAAAACTGAAACCATTTCCACTAAGATCAGGAACAAGACAAGGTTGCCCACTCTCACCACTGTTATTCAGCATAGTTTTGGAAGTTTTAGCCACAGCAATCAGAGAAGAAAAAGAAATAAAAGGAATCCAAATTGGAAAAGAAGAAGTAAAGCTGTCACTGTTTGCAGATGACATGATACTATACATAGAGTATCCTAAAGACTCTACCAGAAAACTACTAGAGCTAATCAATGAATTTGGTAAAGTAGCAGGATACAAAATTAATGCACAGAAATCTCTTGCATTTTATACACTAGTGATGAAAAATCTGAAAGAGAAATTAAGGAAACACTCCTATTTACCACTGCAACAAAAAGAATAAAATACCTAGGAATAAACCTACCTAAGGAGACAAAAGACCTGTATGCAGAAAACTATAAGACACTGATGAAAGAAATTAAAGATGATACAAACAGATGGAGAGATATACCATGTTCTTGGATTGGAAGAATCAACATTGTGAAAATGACTATACTGCCCAAAGCAATCTACAGATTCAGTGCAATCCCTATGAAACTACCAATGGCATTTTTCACAGAACTAGAACAAAAACTTTCACAATTTGTATGGAAACACAAAAGACCCCGAATAGCCAAAGCAATCTTGAGAATGAAAAACGGAGCTGGAGGAATCAGGCTCCCTGACTTCAGACTATACTACAAAGCTACAGTAATCAAGACAGTATGGTACTGGCACAAAAACAGAAATATAGATCAATGGAACAGGATAGAAAGCCCAGAGATAAACCCATGCACATATGGTCAACTTATCTTTGATAAAGGAGGCAAGAATGTACAATGGAGAAAAGTCAGCCTCTTCAGTACTTGGTGCTGGGAAAACTGGACAGCTACATGTAAAAGAATGAAATTAGAACACTCCCTAACACCATACAGAAAAATAAGGTCAAAATGGATTAAAGACCTACATGTAAGGCTAGACACTATAAAACTCTGAGAGGAAAACATAGGCAGAACACTCTATGACATAAATCACAGCAAGATCCTTTTTGACCCACCTCCTAGGGAAATGGAAATAAAAACAAAAATAAACAAATGGGACCTAATGAAACTTAAAAGCTTTTGCACAGCAAAGGAAACCATAAACAAGACAAAAAGACAACCCTCAGAATGGGAGAAAATATTTGGAAATGAAGCAACTGACAGAGGACTAATGTCCAAAATTTACAAGCAGCTCATGCAGCTCAGTATCAAAAAAACAAACAACCCAATCCAAAAATGGTCAGAAGACGTAAATAGACATTTCTCCAAAGAAGATATATGGATTGCCAACAAACACATGAAAGAACGGTCAGCATCACTAGTCATTCACAAAATGCAAATCAAAACCACAATGAGGTGTCACCTCACACCAGTCAGAATGGCCATCATCAAAAAGTCTACAAATAATAAATGCTGGAGAGGGTGTGGAGAAAAGGGAACCCTCCTGCACTGTTGGTGGGCATATAAATTGATACAGCCACTATGGAGAACAGTATGGAGGTTCCTTTAAAAACTAAAAATAGAACTACCATATGACCCAGCAATCCCACTACTGGGCATATACCCTAGGAAAATCATAATTCAAAAAGAGACATGTACCACAATAGTCATTGCAACACTATTTACAATAGCCAGGACATGGAAGCAACCTAAGCGTCCATTGACAGATGAATGGATAAAGAAGATGTGGTATATATATACAGTGGAATATTACTCCACCATAAAAAGAAACAAAATTGAGTTACTTGTAGTGAAGTGGATGTACCTAGAGTCTGTCATACAGAATGAAGTAAGTCAGAAAGAGAAAAACAAATACCATATGCTAACACATATATATGAAATCAAAAAAAAAAAAAAAAGGTACTGATGAACCTAATGGCAGGGCAGGAATAAAGACATAGACATAGAGAATGGATTTGAGGACACGGGGGCGGGGCGGGGGGTGGAGGCTGGGGCAAAGTGAGAGTAGCAGTGACATATACACTACCGAATGTAAAATAGTTAGCTAGTGGGAAGCAGCAGCGTAGCACAGGGAGATCAGCTTGGTGCTTTGTGGGCGGGAGGAGATATGGGGGTATATGTATATGTATAGCTGATTCACTCTGTAATAAAGCAGAAACTAACACACCATTGTAAAGCGATTATACTCCAATAAAGATGTTTAAAAATAAATTAAAAAAATAAATCTGCTCCATTTAATAATCTTCATGGTCCATCACCCACACCTCATTTCAGGCACCAGTCCATGGACATACCTAGTCCTTATCTCCCAGAACTCCTGACCACAACCTCCTATCCTTTTTGCTCTTATTTAACCTCTAGGCAGCATTTTACATAAATTCTGTGTCCTTGTGATACTTCCTCTCATTGACCATGGTGAAACCTGGCTTTCTTTCTTCTCAGAACCTTCCATGGGCTTCTCTTCCTCTCTCTGATCCATAAATGTGGGTAAAGTTCAGAATTTTGTCCTCAACCCTCTTCCTTTTTTAACACTAAACACTCTCCTTGGGCACTTCATCAATTTGTCCGCTTCCATGGCTTACGTCAGTTACAGTAGTTTTGCTGCCAACTCCCAAATACATATCTCCTATCCCAGGTCTCTTATGGATTTTACCACTCCTGTAACCCATAGACATTTCGAACTCAGCGTGTCCAAAAGAGAACATGTTATCTTTCCCTCAAAACCTCCTTATCCTGCTTTGCTTTCTATCTCAGTGGTGGCAGCATCTCCTCAGTTGTCAAGCCATTTACAGGAGTCATTCTTGTTCCCCTTCTTTCTCACTCCTCACATCCAGTCAGTTCCTAGATCTTCATGATTTTACCTTCTAACAAACTAACCACTATTTCAGCTACCGATTTATCTTGCTTACTCTATCTTGCTTACATTACCGTGACAGTCTTCTTATTGGTCTTTGGCCACCAGTTTCCTTCTTTTCAAGTCCAGTCTTCAGGTGGCATTCTAACATCTACAGTAGAGATATGATCTTATCACATGCTTTTGAAATGTCTTAGTGGCATTTCATTATCCACAGGAAGAATTCCATGCTCCTTATCATGGCACACGAGGACCTTCATGCACAAAATACTGTGAACTCCCCCTACCCTCCTTCATGCACAAAATACTCTGAACTCCCCCTACCCTCCTTTAAGCTAGCTGACTTTTATATATCCTTTAGCTCTCAACTGAGACCTCTCTTTTTTCTGGGAAGCTTTCTCTGACCCCCAGTGTAATGGCTACTACTCTATTATAATTGCTTGTTCACTTGTCTTTTTCTTCTTAAAGAGTGTCAGCTCTTAAGCCCCTGCTCCTGACACAATCCTGGTTCCTTGTGATACCTATTTGAATGACTAAGGAAGAATGAAAATGAAAGAAAGCCAGTTGCTAAGGAAGACAGTGCACCATTGTGGTTAAGAATGCAGGGTTTGTATCCAGTGAATCTAGATTCCAGTCTGGGCTCTACCACTGACCAGCTGAGCAAATTATTTTGCCTACGCTTCAAAGTCATCTGTAAAAATGAGAATGTTAATAGTCCCTACATTGTACGGTAAGGAATAAAATTAGAGAACGCATGCAAAGTATCCAGCACAATGCCTGTACTATAATACAATAAGGTTAGCTGTTATTTCATTCCATTCTAATATATGAACAGGTAGAACTAAAAAGTTGTCTATCACTGCATTCTTTTTGACAATAAAAGCACATATACGTACTTAGAGAACTACATGACCCACTGACAGAGATTGCTTACTTAATATCAAGAGACACAAGGCATACTATCATATGTGGCCTTCAACCCCTGAAAATATTAGAAAAATTAACTGACTTGCCAATTGGATAAAAATACAACTGTCGTGAGGTAAAACAAAATCTGTACTTGTTATAAGAAACTGTGAGCCTAACTACAGTGTATTAAAAATGTACTTTATAAGTGTATGCTGCATGATATAGAGGGGGACTTTATTATAGCTGATAACAGATGGAAAAAGCGTGAGGTTTCTGAACTTTTTCTGTTGGAAACTGATGTCTACTGAGGTATGTCTCAAAGTGTTTTTTCTTAAGGAAAATAAAATGTATCGCCTGTTAAAATTCACTTAATAGTATTGCTCCATTTACCCTTTATCTCATTTTCACTGAATCTATTATCTATTAATAGATGATACCAATTAGTTTACTAGTACCTTGGTAAAATTTCTTATGCTTTCTGCAATCTGTCAGAGTAGCCCTAGCCCTCAAAATTTGATCTGTGAAGCAAGGGAAACACTTAGCTGATTAAAAGTACAGGGAGAGAAGCTCTCTCCTTCTTGATGTGGAAAGTTCTTCCCATTGTGGGTTTTATCTAGTCTGATCCATTCATGTGGTTTGATTTTTTTTTATTGAAGTAGAGTTGATTTATAGTGCTGTGCCAATCTCTGCTGTACAGCAAAGGGACTCAGTTATACACGTATAGACATTCTTTTTTTTTTATATTTTCATGCATGTGGTTTGGAGAATGGAGCTTCTCTCTCTGATTAATGTTCACTTAAACATTGTCTGGCAAATAAGCTTTCCATGAGTATGGAAAGAGCACCAATGAAATCATATTAGCTCTTTAATGTCACTAGGGCTCCATTTGATACACCGGAGAAGGAATAAGTGACACTTTGGTATTATGGTTATTATTCTGAACAGAATGACTGCCAGCAGGTTAAATTCTTTACCTGTCAGAAAGAGTCCTATTTATTTGGGGGCATTATTGCCTTGGTGACCTTGTTTGGTGTCTAATTTATTTTCAGGCACAGGAACAGGAAAGGCAACCTGAATCAAGATAATATTTTCTTCTTCGAAATAGATTGACTTGGTTATATTCATGCTTTTATAAATTACCATCATTATAGAAAGTAACTGCTAACTGAAATGAGCCGAACAAACTTATAGGACAGCTAAAAAAAAAAAAAAAAAAAAAAAGTGGTACAAATTTGTAAGCTTGAGTTATTAATGATTTCCTTCTTGAAGAGGAGGAGTTAAAATGATTGAAGAAGTGTAGTGACCTATGTTTTGCTTTCATGAGTATTTCCAAAATTGAGCTGTACAGTTTGCACTCTGTTTTTTCAGGAAGTATTTAGATACTTCTTATATTATTGATTCAGGCCTTTTTTTCTTTACCTGCCTCATGCTTCCTACCATTTCTTTGTTCCTCAGCACCTCTAAATAGACACTGGGAATGAAGAGAGAAGAAATTAAATTTTTTCGTGTTTTCTCTATTTTTAGTAGTTGAAGGGTGTGTGTGGCAATGCTGTTAAAAGCACTGTAGCTAAAAGTCTGAATTTCAGGCTAGCCAGCTGTGTGTGCTTTGTTAACTATGGGACCTGATGTCTCTTACCCAGGGACTTACTGTTGTTAAGGAGATGAGACATCAATGAAGCATTAAAGAGTGATGAAACTTTTGCTTAAAAGTGTTTGTAAACTGAAAAAACAAATTATTGATAAGACTGCAATCATATATAAAGCCTCCCAACTCAGTGATGTGTCATTTCTTTGCTCAGAGATCTTCAGTGTCTTCTCTTTATCCTCTTCTCTTTATCCTCTAAGTTAGTTGCTAGTTTCTTAGCCTGCATACAGGGTGACCCTAGCCTCCTTTCCAACTTTATCTTCTGACTTCCTCTGCTGGTAACCTACGCTTCAGCTGAACTAAAGTCAGCTTTTCCTGAATGGGCTCTAGTTTTCCTCATTGCAATGCCTTTGCTTATGCTGTTTCCTCTACCTAAGAGTTTCTCAGTCATGGCATTATTATTTTGAGCTGGATAATTCTTTGTTGTGGGGAGTTGTCGTGTGCTTTGTAGGATGTTTAGCAGTAGCCCCAGCCTCTACCCTCTAAATACCAGTAGTAACCAGAAATGTCTCACACATCACCAAATGTCCCCTGGGAGGCAAATCACTCTTACAAATTATTTCTGCCCTGTGTTTCTGCAATCTCCTACTCCTTTGAGGCTTTTGCCGCCTAGCTGCAGCAACCATCTTCCATTTTTCCTTGCTGACATGTACCAGTCTCCTAGTTTACTGGAGATATAATGCCTCCCAGGCAGTTGTCTAACTCCTGCCATCATTTTAGATGATTTCATTGACCACAGAGGTGACCTAGCCCAGCACCATGACCTCCCCACCTCAGCCACCTCAGTGCATTCCCTGTACCATGTAGGTACCAGAAAGTAAACTGTCCCGCAAATCACTAAGCAGATATCCCACTCTCCTACCACACCTCCTATCCTTCTAGGCCGCCTGTTCAAGGGCCTCCCCTGCAACACTTCTTGGACCTCACTGAGACCTCCAGGCCACTGACTGACCCTGCTATTTTATATGCACCCATCCGCCCTCCAGCATGGGCTTCCCTCCCTATCCATGGTACATCATTACAAATAGTCTCTTCGAAATAACACTCAACTTCTCTCATGCTGTCACATTCAGACAATAATCCTAGGTAAACCCAGTCACCTACAGTCTTTCTCCAAGAAAAACACATTATAATCACTGAGTCAGGAGACTGTCCCTGATCTCACTCTCAACATTCTGAAGTCACGCTTTGAAATTAAAGTCTCCTTTCTCATCCTGATACATGCCAAACAAACACACCTTTTTTTTTTCCTTAAAAGCAGCACACAGTATATCTGTAAGATACCTCTATTAGATCTAACTTTAAATTTTTCTGTCCTCTTAGGCCAGAGTTAATTTTTTATGATCATTAAAAATATAATGCTGATGAAAGAAATAAATGGGTTCTCTTACAAAAACATTTAGAGTATGAACTACTAAACATAAAATAGTTCTTAAAGCCCGCTGTGCTATTCAGTAAATCCTTTCCCATTGCTTACAGAAACATTTCTAGTATTAATCCTGCAACAAATGTTAATTATATACTGAAGTATGTAAAATGTTTAATATCTCAAAGTATGAGTCCTAATCCATTTTCATAAGCGAGAGCTCAGTTTACCTTGGAGTCAATTTAAGAGACTTAAATTAAAAGCTATATATTTTAAATGACACTGACCTGTTAATGTGTTATGGTTACCTCTAGCTTTATTAATCCCCAAAACATAAAACAGCCAGATTTTTGATGAAGTTTGTTATAATTCCATGGTCTTATATTTAATGACTAACTTTACATTTACAGTAAACATAAAGTCACTTTTTCTTAATAAGAATTTTTATTTATTCATTTTTTATTTCTATATATAACAAAATATACAACATAACCATTTTTAAGTGTACAGTTCAGTTGTATTAAATGCATTCATAATGTTGTCCTACTATCACCACCGTCTTTCTCCTTAACTCTTATCCTCTTATAAAACTGAAACTCTACCATCTTAAACAATAACTTCCCCGTCTCCTCTTCCCCCAAGCCCTTGGCAACTGCCATTCTACTTTACACCTCTATGATTTTGACTACTCTACATACCTCATGTAACTGGAATCATAAAGTATTTACCTTTTTTGTGATTGACTTATTTCACTTATTATAATATCCTCAAGGTTTATCCCTGTTGCAGCATATGTCAGATTCACTTTTTAAGGCTGAATAATATTCCATTGTATGTATATACTGCATTTTGCTTACCCACTCATACCTCGATGGACACTTGGTTGCTCCACATTGTAGCTATTGTGAATAATGCTGCTATGAAAATGGGTGTACAAACATCTCTTAGGGATCCTACTTTTGATTGTTATGGATATACACCCAGAAGTGGAATTGCTGGGTTATATGATAATTCTATATAGTTGGGTCATGTGTTTTTATCTCTTCAGCCAATTTCTGCCTTTTCATTGTAGAATTTAATCCATTTACATGTAAATTAATTACTAATAAAGAGGGACTTTTATCATTTTGCTATTTGTTTCCTATATGAGCTGTAGCTTTTTTGTCATTTCCTGAATTACTGTCATCTTTTGTGTTTAGTTGATTTTTTTTTGTAGTGAAATGTTTAAATTCCTTTCTCATTTCCTTTTGTGTATATTCTATATCTATTTTCTTTGTGGTTACCATAGGAATGACACTTAATATTCTAAAGTTAAGTCACTCTAATTTGAATTTATACCAGCTTAACTTCAAAACATAGACTTCATAAACTCTTCTCCTTTACTACTCTATCCCCACTCCTTTAAGTTGTTGATGTCACAAGATTCGTTATGTGACAAAAAACATAATAAGTCTTTTAAATGCATTATTCTCTTAAATTATGTTGTAAACAAAATGTGTTGTTACAAACCAAAGTTATGATAATACTGGTTTTTAGAGTAGTGATTTTTTTAAACAATTTATGTATTATGTGGAAAACAAAAAGTGGAGATATAAACCATTGTTACAGTAAGACTAGCTTTTATAATTGCCTGTGTATTTACCTTTATTGAGATCTTTATTTCAACATGTAGCTTCAAGTTACTGTCTAGTGCCCCTTCATTTCACCCTGAAGGATTCCCTTGAGCAGTTCTCTCAGAGCAGATCTAGTGGTCACAGACTCCCTCAGCTTTTGTTTATCTGGGAATGTTTTGTTTATCTGGGAATGTCTTAATTCCTCCCATACTGTTTGCTGGATATAAGATTCTTGGTTGATTTTTTTTTTCTTTTAGCATTTTGAATATATTGGCCCACTGCATTCTGGCCTCCAATGTTTCTGATGAAAAATCTATTTATAATATTACTGAGGCTTCTTTATATGTGATGAATTGCTTTCAAAATTCTCTCCTTGTCTTTTGAAAGTTTTGATTATAATGTCTTATTATAGGTCTTTTTGAATGCATCTTTTTTCGAGTTTATTGAGCTTCTTGGATGTTTATATTCACGTCTTTCATCAAATTTGGGAAGTTTTTGCCATTTGTTTTTCAGATATTCTCTCTGCTCCTTTCTCTCTGCTCCTTGTGAAACTCCCACAGTGTCCCATAGGTCCCTTAGGCTCTGTTCGCTTTTCTTCAGTCTTTTTTCTCTGTTCTTCAGATTCAATAATGTTCATTGCCCTATCTTCAAGTTCACTGCTTTTTCTTCTTCTGCCTGCTCAGATCTGCCTTTGAATCCCTTTAGTGAATTTTTCATTTCAGTAATTGTACTTTTTAGCTCTGAAATTTCTATGTGGTTTCTTTTTAGGTTGTCTCTTTGTTGGTATTTCATGTACTGTTTGAAATACACCGTTTCATTCATACACTGTTTTTGTGACTTTCTGCACATCTTCCTTTAACTCTTTGAGCCTCTTTAAGAGCATTGTTTTAAAGTCTTTGTGTAATAGATCTGTCATCAGGTCTTTTTCAGCGATAGTTTGTGTTGATTTTTTTTTTCCTTTGAATGGACTGTTCTTTCCTTTTTCTTTGTATGCATTGTGATTTCTCATTGAACATTGGACATTTGAATCTTATATAATGTGGTAACTCTTGAAATCATATCCTCCCCTTCCCCAGGTCTTGCTGGTTTTTGTTATTGTTTTTGATTGTTGTAGGCTCTCTCAGTGCCAAGGATCAGCCTGATGGGTAAACTTAAGGTCTTCTCAGGTCTTTTCTGGGCCTGCGTCTTTCCCTGGACATGCACAGTTACTTTCTAATTTTTCCCATATATGCATTTGCTTTTTAATGTCAAGTATTTAATGTCTGGCTTCTGAACAGGGAAAAAGAGAAAAATGAAGGAGGGTGGGTGGGTGAGTGGAGAAGAGCCCTAGCCCTTTAAATCCCCCTGGTAGTCGCTTAAGCTGGAAGGGAGGTGGGTTGCAACAGTGTAACAACAATGGCTGCATCCTTTTTCTCTGCACCTCTGTAATCAGAAGCAGCAATCAATGATCAGAGAACAGATCTCTGATATTTGGAGGTCAGGGTCCTTTTTGCCCACCATAACTGCTCCAGGAACATGTGCACAGCTGCCTTCCATGGAGCTGGAGGTGCAGTATGAGTGGCTGATACTGTGCTAGGAGCTGAAATAGACCAAAATTAACTGCAGTTTACCATGCAGGCCTTCCCCTAGAAGTTGCAAGCCTTCAATAGACTATAGAATTCCAAAATGAATACATCAGATAGATTCTGCAAGTGCAATTGTTTTCTTGATGAGGAGACAGAGTCTTGGTGCTTCCTATTCCTACATCTTCCCAGAATTTTTTCTCTAATGTCACTCCTAACTCTGAAAAAAAATCTCAAGAAGATCAATCCCATAAGCACTATAGAAAAGCCAAGTTTGCCTGTTATCTCTTTGCCACTTGTTCTTATAGAATCTCTCCAATCTACCAAGGATCCTATCTTGAACTCCCAGAATACTTGATCACCAGTACAGCCCTTTGGATAGTGTATTGTGCATGCTGTATATCCTTAAGCTACTGGTTATCTAATTATGCTAGAGGCATAGAGGCTCAGGCACCCTCAAGAATGATGAGGTCAGAAAAAGAGCAGATACGTTAGGTGGACATGTCCTTGGCTGTTGTTACGGATTGGGGAAACTCTGGGAACCAGGTGACCTTCCTTATTTCTTCCAGAGCATTTAAGCTCCAATCGTCCTAAAATGGCAATGCCACCACTTTTCTAGCTCTTCTTCTCTTTATTATATTGTTTTGTTTCTTTTCCCTCTACTGTTTCATTGATGTTGCTCCTCAGAGGCTACAGCTTTTGACATGTGCACAGTCACCTTGGGATGACAGTAGTAGCAGGGCTCTCTGTCTCTTTCCCTGATCATACTCACCTGTTAGGCTTCACTAATTGCCAGCTGATTGCTCTATTATTTTTAACAACACCTTGGGGCATAAATTGCTTCATAGTCTGATATAGTTAAATTTGGACTCCTTTGCAGGTTAGTTTTTCAGGTCAGTGTTTTAGGTTGTTCAGACCCCCAGGAAGGTTCTTCATATTTATTCTTCCCCTAGTTCTCTCTGGTAAACTATCTGGTCTGTGGTTTAGGTTTTTTTTTTTTTTAATTGGAGTATACTTGCTTTACAATGTTGTGTTAGTTTCTACTGTACAGCAAAGTGAATCAGCTATATACATATATCCCCTCTTTTTTGGATTTCCTTCCCATTTAGGTCACCGCAGAGCATTGAGTAGAGTTCCCTGTGCTACACACCAGGCTTTCATTAGTTATCTATTTTACACAGAGTATCAGTATTGTATATATGTCAATCCCCATCTCCCAATTCATCCCACCCCCTTCTTCCCCCCTTGGTATTCATAGGTTTGTTCTCTATGTCTGTGTCTCTATTTCTGCTTTGTAAATAACATCATCTATACCATTTTTTTAGATTCCATGTATATGCATTAATATACAATATTTGTTTCTCTCTTTCTGACTTACTTCACTCTATATGACAGACTGGGTCCATCCACGTCTCTACAAATGACCCAATTTCATTCCTTTTCATGGCTGAGTAATATTCCATTGTATATATGTACCACATCTTCTTTAGCCATTCCTCTGTTGATGGACATTTAGGTTGCTTCCATGTCCTGGCTGTTGTAAACAGTGCTGCAATGAACATTGGGGTATATGTGTCTTTTTGAATTATGGTTTTCTCAGGGTATATGCCCAGTAGTGGGATTGCTGGGTCGTATGGTAGTTCTATTTGTAGTTTTTAAAGGAACCTCCATACTGTTCTCCATAGTGGTTGTATCAATTTACATTCCCACCAACAGTGCAAGAGGGTTTCCTTTTCTCCACACCCTCCCCAGCATTTATTGTTTGTAGCTTTTTTGATGATGGCCATTCTGACCAGTGTGAGATGATACCTCATTATAGCTTTGATTTGCATTTCTCTAATAATTAATGATGTAGGTTATTTGTTTCATGAAGCTGGCAGCCTCCTCTTAATTGCTTTCCTGCCATTGGTTTTGAGTGTGCCCTTAGGCTTGAACTTCCCCTCTTTCTGTTGTCATTTCCTTAGACAAGAACCTTGGTGTTCTCTGTGTTACAGCCTGCCTCTCCTCCTGGCCAGAATCTCTGAGCCATGGCTCCAGAGATGGAAGTATAGCCAATGATGTACTTCCCTCCCAGTGACACCCATGCTTTAGGAGCAGAGCGCAAGGTGAGGGTGGTAGTTTCTGATCTTCTTGGTTTGTCTCTCCAGCATGGAACCAACAGCCTACAAATGAGCTGGGATGCAGGTTATCAGAGCCCTGCTATTTGAATGTGCTGTGCCTGAGGTAGATCCTCCACCCCATCAGTGGGGGCTGAGTTGAAGAAGGGATTCTCTGACATCTTGGCTACACTTGCTTGGAATTTAGCCTCTGCAGCATGTTGCTGGGAGAGATAAGAAATGCTGGTACCTGCCCCCACCCCAGGAACATACCATAACCCTCGATTACACTAAAGGAATAGATCGGTATAGAGGAATAGTTTGATTGGTACCTGGGGAGAAAGGGTGCCCTATGGTTTTGTCTGCACCTGCCTGAAGCAGAGCTTCTGTCACACTGAGCTAGGAGGGAAAGGGAGAGGCGAGTCGTGGATCAAATGCCACAGACTCACTATTCTTACCGAGTTTTAGTATATTTTCTTGAATGAATGTTTCTTCATCTAAAACAATTTCCAGAGACTTTAAAAGGTTGGGTTTTTTCGATGATTTTCCCCAGTTATGCTTGTTTTGCTAGGGAGCAGGTTTGCAGCACTAGCTCCTCACAATGCCATTCCAGAGATGGAAATTTCGCATTTGGTGGGCTTCTACCAACCTAAAAGTAGTCCATCATAATGCCAAATGGTGGGTTTTGTTTAAGCCTATGGCATTGAATTTTGTTGCTCATTCTTTTGGGGACGGGGTGCTGTTTCAGGATGAAGGTTTATAGTGGATATGGGATTATTATAACATGGGATTATTCTGCTCTGTTAGAGATTACTGTATAAATTAAATATGATAAATTTACAAAGCATCAATAGAACTTTCCTATCTGGCTTAACAAGCCATTCCTTCTTATTTTTGGTACAGTGTTTTAATTAGGTTTTTAGTTTTAAATGATGAAGTTCCAATTCTTACCTAAAGCCCTTTGACATTAAAAAAGAAAGGTTAAATCTCTTCTTATTGAAGCGAGCACTCTTAACGTGACCTATAAATAGCATTCTACACTACATTACAAAAGGCAGAGAAGACAGTTTTTAAATTAGAGTTTTATTAGTAACTATAAGGCTTACTATTTGCATTACAATTGTCTGTTTTCCATATTGTTAAAGATATACTTTTGGAGTTAACATCAAATTTCTTAAATTATTTTATGTAGCTATTTGAAAGGAAGTTTTAATGCATTTAATATACACTTCATGTTTAATCAATACTGTACTTACTGTACTTATTTCTGCTTTAAGAGAAATATATTTGTAATTTCACATGTGAAGTTTAGGGACTACTTTAATTCCATAATCTTGAGGAAATTATTTAATTCTCAGAATTATTAACTTCAGATTTCATATGGCTGGAATGGGTGGGTATATGAGCAATTTTTGTAATTGTCCGTTGTACTTAGTGAGTATACTACATTAATAAGCTTTACCTAACATTTGTTCTTGAATGAGTTAGAGACCATGAGTATGTCTCATTATTTTAACAAGTTGCTTTAACTTGAAGTTTCTTAATGATCTGATTGTTTGGTTTTAACTTATTCCTATAAAAAGAGCCTTATATACTGTAAAATGACATGTGTTGGTAGCATTAGCATTTCACTGATACATCATTGCTTCTAAAACTCATTACCTGTTAAGTTTCTGACCAGCAGAACTGTTACCTTCTAAGTGAAGCCCTCCCCAGATTCCCCCCAACAGTACCTCTGTCAACTCAGTCCCCATCGTATATGTTCATAATTCTAGCTGAGCCACTGCCATGTGCTGTTTCCAGATCTGTCTCCTCCAAGGAGACAGATGTTCTCAAAGGCAAGGAGCATGCCTCATTTGTGTTTATCTAATACCTAACTGAGTGCCAAGCACATAGGGCATGCTTAAAAGGTGTTGAATGAGTAAGTAGATAGATATGAAAGAAATCTTAAAGATCATTTAGTCTTATCACACCATTTCAAAGGCAGAGAAATGAAGCCCAGGGAGGTTAATGCTTTGCTTTACTTTTTCCAATTTATTGGAATTTATTACACATCAAGCATTTTATTACTACACTGCTCTAGATTCAGCAAAAATATTCCCTTCTAGTATGTTCCAAAAATGATGCACAGAAATCATATAGATAGATTATCTCATTAAGTCCACTATTATTCTAGTCTGCAGAAAGTTCCTCTCTGGTGTTTAGAAAAACAAGCTAGGAATAGAAGACAGTACAGAAATCAAGAGTTTCTAGAGGATGGGACATAACTGCCTACTGTCAGAGATTTGCTTTTGAGTAACTATGAGTTTGAATCATTTAAAATAACTCATTTTGTGTGTTTAACTGTTCTTCTCTTGGATTTATAAGAGGAATAATCTGCTAAACTCTGCTGACCCATATGCATTGTGTTTCGCAGTTCAGTCTGACATAGCAGTTATCAGAGACCGACAGCTTCTACTCATAAATTTTAGAGCATTTATCACAGTGATTGAATCATGCCACTTAAGAAATAAATTATTTTCAGGTTGAATTTGGTTTAAATGTCTAGCCACTCTTTTTGTGCACAAAGTTGAGGTTTCTTCTCTAACCCTAGCCCCTGAGTAGGAGCCCATCATGTAGTGAAAACTAAGAATTCTGTTAAAAATCAAACAACTCATTAGACAGAAATGCATAAAAAATAAATTTGGTGGAAAGGTCCTTTAACATCAGTATAGATACTCGGAAATCCTAGATGCCATGTTTCACCTGCCTGAAGAACTGGTTTTGGATAGTAGTGCTTGTGAAGGCGGCTTCTAAACAGCAAGTATGGCATCTTTATACGTTTGTATAAATTTGTAATATACACTTAGTGTGATAAGCTTTACCTAACATTTGTTTTTGAATGAGTGGACCTGATAAGAAAGGATCAGGAATGAAAGGGACTAATGGAAGTAGGTAGCTTTATTGTACAAACCAAATGTATGAAGACTGACTTCATTGCCCTAAGAAAAATCATCAGGCCAAATGCAGTTCTAAAATTTGTATTTTAAAACCTTCATTCAAGAAAATTAACTTTAATGAGAGTTAATGGAAAATCTGAAAATCTTAGTGATGATTAATGCCAAGTTCCTGTACTCCAGTTCTTTCCATCATTAAGTATTATAATCTCTAATGAATTCTTTACCTTCTGGAACATAGAGGATTCTTCTAGAAGATGAAGTGTGTTCTCATATTGGAATTTTAAATTAATGTGTGTTAACCCATAGAAACATTACAAGATTGGAAAAATTAAAACTGCGGACTCGGGGGACTTCCCTGGTGGTCCAGTGGGTAAGACTCTGCACTCCCAATGCAGGGGGCCTGGGTTTGATCCCTGGTCGGGAAACTAGATCCCACGTGCATGCCACAGCTTAGAGTTCACATGCCGCAGCTGAGTCCACATGCCACAGCTAAGAAGTCATCCGCATGCCACGGTGAAGATCCTGCGTGCCGCAGCTAAGACCTGGCACAGCCTAAACAAACAAACAAACAAAAAACAAATAAATAATTGCAAACTCCCTCAGATTCCTTAAGACCCCGATCTCATAGGAGTAGAGGAAATAAATGACTTCAGCTGAGATTCATCTAACACTACAGAATTCAAAATATTACTAAGTCTTTGAAGATCACTAATTTACCATAATTACCTTGATTACATTTCTCTTAAAAATCTAACATCCAAGTTATAGAAAATAAATTCCCTATAATAAAAATGTAGTAATTAGAATATATCCAGTTCTCACTTGTTAATAATCTTCCTCAAATGAAAATTATAACCCCCTTAAACATTCAATTTCAGGACACTTAACAGGCTCCCATCAATCTAACCTTTTATTTTTCTTACAACAAAAGTACTTCTGATAATGATTTGACTGATAATGGAAGGCAGGGCGGGAGTAGGTTTATTGTTTACCCAGCATTAAGGGCCTTTAGTCTTATAATAATGTGTGCCTGTGTTCCAGAGTATTGTGTCTAAGTGTCTAGTCAGAGCTCTCTGCTAAGCATAGAGAATCTTCATTTGGGCCCCAATGTTTCAGGATAGGAAAGAGAAAGAAAGGGAAAGGAAGTCTAGATAGAAGTTTATGAACTTAAAATTGAAATTTTAAAATGATTCTTAGAAATTTAGACTTCTTCCTTAGAATAGTATCTTGTGAATGGGGACCCATTCAAATAGGTTCCTCATACCATCTACTAAATTAGTGCATTTGTACAGAATATTATCTGGCAGTGTTTGGTATAGGGAATATAGGAAGTAGGGTTGGTTCTCTGTGAACAAATATGTAACCAAAGTGATAATCTATCAGTTTTAATCTAGTACCTCAAATTGATTTTGCAGAGATGTTTTTAATTTTTTCCCATGCTGCTTAAAATATTTTGAATTATATTTCAATATTTTTTGAATATGATTTTCCATATTTAAAAATTATATTTCTGTAGCAACAACAATTGGCTGGAGCTAACTAGTTGCCATCCTCTTTGGTCGGTGATGGACTCTTTTTAGTTCCTCTCAGTCCCCTACTTCCTACTGTCTCCCCCGTCCGGAGATCTTTAGTCAGTTTGTATGCCCTGTGCCTTTTTACTATTTGATCATCTTGGTTGTACCAGGACCTCTTAACTTCTTTAAGTTAGAGCCTCATGCCTTGCAGCGTTTGAGTTGATGACCTCTGAGCTTCAGAATGCAGTTAAACTGCTGCCGCGAAAGGAAGAGTTGTTGGCATTAGCTGGTTTATCTTAATGATTTCAGCAGTCATATGGCCTTCGGTGTACTGTTTTATGAACAAGTGGAAACAGATGAAAGATAATTTTATTCTACACTCTCATGCTGCCCTTTCACTAGTGTTACTGGGACTAAGAAAGACTGGACAGTACTACAGAACAGATGTAAACATGAACTTGGCAAATCCTCCTGGCTCAAGCATAGAAACAGTACAGAATACTGCTTTGAACCATTCTTTGTGAAAATGTCTGATGCTTCTAGAAAATACCAAAAATGTTTTATTAGCTATGTTTTTTCCAAATGAACCATGAACTCCTTTGGAAATACAGTGACTCTCAATATCCAAGGAGAATTTCTTCATGCAGGAACTATAAATAATACTACGAATACTACTTTTTAAAAATTTCCATTGGAATATTTTTCTTAAAAAGTTGAGATGTCACACTGAGGGGATGCAGTGCCAGAAATCACAATTTTTAATCTCTTCCTTTATACCATAGTATATCATAAGGATGTTAGGTGCCCATTATTAATGATAAACCTTTGTTTTGATTTTTCCTAACATGGTTTAGTTCACATAGTCCAACTTCCAATTTAAGTTTCTAAAACTCCTAAGGCTTCCTTTTGATGCCAACATTAACCAAAGGGTTCTTCATTTGAAAGGAAGGGCTGTGCTGCACTTGGCAAGGATTGAAATGCGGTAGCTTAATCCTTTCAAGCTATGAATGGAGATAATTGAAGCATAAACCATTTAAAGTTTTTGTACACACTTACTTGACTATGTGTCTATATTTTGAGGAGAAGAGACTGCATGAACATAGACTATTTTCACTATTTTACTTGTTAAAAGAATCTAATGAACAAGGATTTGAGTTTGGGGTTTATATCTTGAATTTTTCACTAACTTATAATGCAATCTTTTGATAAGGATTATTTCTTCAAATGAATACCAGTGATGTCAGCTATCATCATATTGTTTCTATTAGCAGTTTTAAATTAGTTTTCAAGACAAGAAGGGCAAACCCCTATCCAGAATATGTATCTACTCCTATAAAATGAATTGCTGCCACTCCTAGAGTAGGTGAGGTCCAATGTAATCACCATACCCCCAACTCCTTATTGTGCCTCGTCTTGCACCCCATCTTCCTTACCCCATCCCTCAACCCCTACCTTGATCAAGTACTCTCAGAAGATAGTCTCATGCTTACTCTCCTGGCTCCTGCCAGTACATGGTAGCTAGGTCCTGCACTTAATTCAGGCTGTAGTCCCTTTCTCCCTCAAATGTGCACACATTCCTGGTTAGGTTATCTCGTAACTTAACCCCACTTTTTGGCCTAGTGGCAGCAGAGAAGGTGGGACAGACTGTAGGAAGTGGCAAGAATGTTGCCAACTGGGGGTAGAAACTTCTCCATCATCTTCCAGTAAGAGAGAACTCTAGCCTTTAGGGGAAACTTCTCCATCATCTTCAAACAAGAGGGAATGTCAACCTTTAACAGTCCACTCCTGCAGGCTCTGAAAATCCATTCAAGTGAATCTGGGGATTCATGATTTTCAGGTTATCACCTAGATGTTCCTATCCCATGGGTCAAATATCATTTTTTCCCATCTAGGGCTCTAACCTTAATATAGCAGACCTGCTTAGGTTGAGAATTTAACCTTCTTGGAAGCTCTTCTACTCTTACCATTAAGTCCTGGTCTTAGTCGTCAGCTTTCCTTGCCCTCCTGCTACTGGAGGTGAGAACCTCTTGTTTTGCTCCCCAAGAGGCCCTCTGGCTTTCACACTTAGCTTTTAATTTCTCATTAATCACGCTCAACCTTTGTGTCTTTCCTTTATTTCCTCAATTGAGCTTAACAATAGCCATCAAATTCTGCTGTCTTTATAGTTAGTGTTTATCTCGTATTTCTCAAAAAGCCTCAAGTATCACACCCAGTGGCGCATTCCCTTCCACCAGAATACTGCCCAAGACAGCATCAGTAAAAGATAGTGTGGCTATCCGTGCACTGCTTATCCCCAGTGAAGGAATCTTTATTGCCAGTACCATGATAGGTGATCCAACTCCAAAATCTTAGTGTTTGCTTTCTCAGATCACTTTTGGTGTTAACTGTCGTAGATTGGGTTCCCTGCAAAGAAAATTCTGGGGTGGAGATTAGTGTACAAGAAGTTTGTTTTAGGGAGTACGAGTGGAAGGGAAAAGTTGGACTGTGATTCAGTGTCAGTAGAAGCCTCAGCTGACCTTGGGACCTCTGAATGTGGAATGGCCCTGCAGAGTTGTCCTGAGTTGTGGTGAGGGGGTCTAGTCTTTATTCCTCTGAACTGACTAGTTATTGAATGCAGGCTAGCACAGAAAAGGTCACAGCCTTTGGCAAGGTAGTACTCTTCAGCCAAAACTGTCCTCCAAAGGGCTGGTTTCTTAGGGCTGTCTGCCAGCAGCATTTCCAGCAGCTGAGGGAATAAGTCCTTCATTTCCGTGAGAGATCTCAGTGGCATGTCACAGCATCCATTAGTTTTACTGAGTACATTTCCTTTCATTTTATTGTGTAAATTACTCTTTTTTAAAAATATTTATTTATTTGTTTTTGGCTGTGTCAGGTCTTAGTTACAGCACGTGGGATCTTTCGTTGTGATGCATGGGCTCTTCGTTGTGGCATGGGCTTCTCTCTCTAGTTGTGGCGCAGGGGCTCAGTAGTTGCAGCACATGGGCTCTCTAGTTGCAATGCACGGGCTCCAGAGCAAGCGGGCTCTGTAGTTGTGATGCGCTGGCTCCAGAGCACACAGGTTCTGTAGTTGTGGCACACGGGCTCTCTAGTTGTGGCTCACGTGCTCAATAGTTGCAGCACGTGGGCCCAGTTGCCCCGTGGCATGTGGGAGGGTAAGAACTTTATTGCTTTGTTGACTAAAATTTTTTTCTAGCTGTTGTTTCATTCTCATTTCATTCAAAATCCGAGGCATGATTCTTCATATTGAATTGTTAATAATTAATTGTCTCTATTTTTATTTCTCCACATAATGAATTATTTATTTTTCTATAACCTCTTTATATAATTGAATGATGAAATGAAATTTTTTTAAAATCTGTTTTATAAGGTACTTCCAATTCCTCATGTCACTTGACTGTTTTTCAAAGTCTTAATAAATAGCCAGTGAAGCTGTGAAAATAGAATCAACAAACATCATGGCAGTGGCAAAAAATGAGCCTGGAAATGTAGGTAGGTAGGCTTTCACCTGATGAGATGATGAGATTATTCCTGTATCCTGGAAGAGAAGAAATGAGATCAAATTTGCACTTTTGTTTTTTAATCATGCTGATGGCAGTGTGAAGGATACATGGGCGAAGGAGACAAGATCGGTTGTAGGTATATCATCACATAAATCGCAGATATTGTTTGGGAGTTTTCCTAGAGGAGTATGGAAATAAACACTTCATTGGGAGTATATGTTTGACAGATTAAAGAAATTATCTTAGTAAAAGACTACATTTCTATATCCATAGGCAAAGCATCCTTAGTGTGGTGAAAATAAATGCAGAGGTATTTGATACATTGACATAGACAATTGTTCCACTTAGTCAATTTTGAGTTCAACTAATAATAAAAGTGAACAGGTTACTTAGTTTTCCAAGGATTCTATGAAAATCTTTCTTATTGTAATTATTACATAAATTAGCTTCATTAAATTAATATGAAGCCTTTACAGAAAACATTACATATCAATGATAGTTTTCTAAACACATTTAATGGGATGAAAAAAAACTTTTCTTAAAGATAGTTGTGGTCTTTATACCACGTTCATCTTTTTAAAGCGCAGAAGAGTAATGTCATTTTAATATTCCTATGAGTCAACTCATCATTTTAAAACTTCTCTATTTATTAAGTAAAATTGCCATTATGCAAACGTAGTAAATGCTGCTACTAGAATAGACTTGCAGATTACCTGGCTTTTGGATTAATAGGTTGTTTGATTTGACTGTCAACCTACTGTTTTTCAAAAAATTTTATTAAAATTCTTGTACTTTTTAATAAAACTTTTTTTAGTTGGAATATATGAAGACAATTCTATTAAAATTTGAAATACAATTTATTGTTCACTTAACACGAGTGCCAAAGATTGTGGATGCTGTAATACTGTTATTTAAAATCATGCTGAAACCTGACTATGATATATAGTTAAGTGTTGCTTTTAGGGTGAGAAAGCAAAATGTGATTGTGATTAGAATATCTTTTTTAAAAATATAGCCTACCTTAGAATTAAAATGTGTAAGATAAAAAAGTAGTACACATAATTGTTCTTAAAAATAAAATGCTTTTGAAGGACTAATACTAAATGCTTCCTTTAAATACATTTTCCTTAATTGTACTAATACAAGGTCATCTGCTTTCTTTTCTTTGATGGATCAAGCTCGTTAAAATGTAATTTAGGGACTTCCCTGGTGGTCCAGTGGTTAATTAAGACTATACACTTTCACTGCAGGGGGCACAGGTTCAATCCCTGGTCAGGGAACTAAGATCCCACATGCCACATGGTGCAGCCAAAAAAAAAGAAAACAGTAGCATTCATCCTTGATCTTGTAAGAGGGTCACATGACCCACCATTGATGACGCTTAGATCTGGATCATGTAAACTGTCAATAAACATCATTTGATGTACAAAAAAGTATATATATATTATATATATATATATGTATAAAATTTTAAATACATTTAAGTACAACTGTATTAAAACTATTTTTATGTATTGTATTTCTTCCTGTTTTTAAATGTACACATCAGTAACAGAACTTACAATTCTCTTATTTTCCTCCTAGATTTATTCCTCACGACATTGTCTGCCTCTAGTACCTTCCAGTTTGAGATATGGAAAAATTCGGTAAGAAATCTTTTCTGTGAAGCATTTTTAAATGATGGCTTTCAGTAAAAAAAAGCACACAGTCTTAGAAAGTAAAATGAAAGTAATCACTTGGTCGGTTGTTTTCAACAATAAATAGAACAACTTCAAGAGCTTTTGGTTGCATTGCTGCATTCAAACTGCTGAATATTGCTGAAGGAAATGATTCATTCAGCATCAATTCCTCTGCAGGTTTTTAGGCATGACCGCCAATTAAACCAATCAGTCTTCCCTAATGCGCATGTTAACAGGGCCCCTGCTAGGCTGTCAGCTGTTGAGAGAGATGCCTGTCATTTAATTTGTCAGCATGATGGTTTGTTGAAGAAAACCCCTTTTAAAAGACTAATTTTTCCTCCTTGCCTTCAGGCTTATATACAAAAATAAGAACAACAGATACTAAATTTACTGGCAAGTTGACGAGGATTAAGGAACCTTTCCCAATATAGTTTTTTAATTGCAAGTAGAATATTCCCAAACTGATGTCATGGTTTTACTTTATTTTTAGCTTGATGTAGTTATATGAAATATTAATTAATGAAGAATAGACTACCCAGATTTTTAAAGTTGAATTATAGGTACATAATGGAGGACAGGATTTGAGGACAAGCCAAATTGGCCAACTGAGTGACATTCATCAAATAATGGTCAAGTATTAAACCTCACTTTCCTCATATGGAAAACAGGTATAAGAGTGTCATGTCGGCTTCATAGACTATTTGTGAAGATTAAATGCAACAATGTGTGTAAAATACCTGGTGCACAATAGACACCAAATTTTAGTTTGAGATCACTTGGTTTCCCAGCTATTTACTCCAGATTGTCTTTTATTCAATCCATATTAAACCCATAACATTTTATAGATTTTTGTTAAAATACTCGTGAAAAATAAACAGATCTTAAAAAATGTAAAGTGCAGGCTCATGGAAGAAGACTCATTATCAGCCATCTCTTATAGAAGAGTCATGACTCAGATTTCTTCATGGAAGGAAACTAGGATCAGGGAAGAGCTTTGTTTAGACAAGATTAGGGCTTTTAAGTACTACTAACTACTTCCAAACTAAGCAATTTGATCCTTTTTTCTTTTTTTTTATGAGGCAAGAAAAAAGAAAGACATCTAAACCAGAAAGATTTATCTTTGTTTAATGTACTATATTTTTTAATGTAGTTGTATTTGTTTTTCTGATGATAGAAATACAGTTATATTTTTAGTGATTACCATAAATGAAAATTTCCACTAGTGGGGGATACTCGTTTTCAGGTGGCCTTGAAAACAATACTTCAAGTGAATCTTGAGGTATTAGAAAATGAGAAAATCAGTCATTTTGATTGATAAACTAGTATCCATCAGGGGGAGAAAAGCCTCATTACAAATAAATATAATATATATATATAATTACAGACTACTTTTGAGTATATTATTTCCTCTCAACCTAGGCTGATTTAAAGGTAATAAAGTGAAGCAACTCAATAGGAGAAAAATCTTCATGAAGAGACTAGATTTTGATTGGGCTCTTTTTTCCGTTTCTTGTTTTCTTTAAAGAAAATTAATAAATTATCTATTTGACAGTAGAGACTAAGGGTTTTTCTTGTGGTAAAACAGCTGGGTCAGTAAGGTACTCATGCTAACAATAATATAAAAGTCATTAGTACAAATTAAGGCGAATGTAGACTCAAAATTAATTTGTTCAGATAAAGTGTAGGTTTTGTAAAATGGGAGGATCATTTTTAATTAGAAGTTGGGCAAACAATTCACAGTAACACACTAATTGACCAAAAAAACCCTCAAACCCTATAAAACCATATTAGCTAATAGAAGATATGCGCTGCAACAAATCTTTTTAGGTAGTTTGGGCACAGCTCCATGGTAGGTGCTCTGGGAGATCAGAAGTCGACAGAAGACGAGGAGGAGGGCTAAGATGTGAGTGTAGGCAACTCTGACTGGTATGATGAGAGGTACAAACCTCATGCTGCAAGGAGTTAAAAGACAGAGCAGTTGCTTCCATTTGGTCCACCCAGGATCATCAGGGAAGGCTTCAAGGAAGATGTGGTATTTGAAATGGCTGGTACAGATGAGCAGGATTTTAGTGGTTGAAAGTGAGAAAAAGGAAGAGGGCAAGGACGTGCATGGGAAACACAGGACATAGAGTAGAAAGTGGCTGGTTTGGGCCAGAATATGAAAAGATACTGGAAGGTTAGATTAGAAAAATTGGTTTAGACAAGATCAGCAAAGGCCTTGACTCCTAAACTAAGTAATTTGATCTTTTAAAAATTTATTGAGAAGCTTACGTCCTAAAGGTTTTAGGACTGAGCGTGAGATAAATAGAGCTTTCATTATTGCAGTTAGTCTGGCTATTGCATATCAGATAGGTTAGCATGGAAAATCTGGAGGTGGGGGGATGACTTAGGTAGAATTTACTATATCCTGGGAAAGAGGTGGATGATTAAAGGAGTAGAATGTTGGGAATAGACAAGAAGGGATAGGTATGAGAAGACAGAATGACCATTAATGCAAGGGTAACAGAAAAGACAAAGGAAGATCTAATTTGGGGCAGGAAAAAAAAATTATTTTAGATAAGAGACATATCAATGAAGTGGTTAGAAATGTAGGACTGGAACTCAAGGAAGAGAATAGATAAGTATCATGAAGGGAGAGAGTTAAGAGAGGAATGGCAAAGCCAGACCCATGGACAACACCCTCCACCCTTAGAAACTTTCAATCTTGGCACTTACTGCCATTTTAGGCCAGATGATTCTTTGGGTTTTTTTGTTTGTTTTTTTGTTTTGGGGGGTTTTTTTTGAAGTATAGTTGATTTACCATGTTGTGCCAATCTCAGCTGTACAGCAGAGTGACTCAGTATACATATATATACATTTTTTTAATGTTCTTTTCCATTATGGTTTATCCCAGGAGATTGGATATAGTTCCCTGTGCTATACAGTAGGACCTTATTGTTTATCCCTTCTAAATGTAATAGTTTGCATCTACCAACCTCAAACTCCCCCAGTCCATCCCTCTCCCTCCCCCACTCCCCGTTGGCAACCACAAGTCTGATCTCTATGTCTGAGAGTCTGTTTCTGTTTTGTAGATAGGTTCATTTGTGCCATGTTTTAGATTCCACACATAAGTGCTATCACATGGTATTTGTCTTTCTCTTTTTGACTCTACTTCATTTAGTATGAGAATCTCTAGTTGCATCCATGTTGCTGCAAATGGCATTATTTCTTTTTTATGGCTGAATAATATTCCATTGTATATATGTACCACATCTTTATCCATTCATCTATCGATGGACATTTAGGTTGTTTCCATGTTTTGGCTATTGTGAATAGTGGTGCTATGAATATAGGGGTGCATATATCTTTTTGAATTATAGTTTTGCCCAGGTATATGCCCATGAGTGGGATTGCTAGATCATATGGTAATTCTATTTTTAGTTTTCTGAGGAACCTCCATACTGTTTTCCATAATGGCTGTACCAACTTACATTCCCACCAACAGTGCAAGAGGGTTCCCTTTTCTCCACACCCTCTCCAGCATTTGTTATTTGTAGACTTTTTAATGATGGCCATTCTGACCAGTGTGAGGTGGTACCTCATTGTAGTTTTGGTTTGCATTTCTCTAATAATTAGTGATGTTGAGCATCTTTTCATGTGCCTACTGGCCATAGGCCAGATGATTCTTTACTGTGGAGATCTGTCCTGTGCATTGTATGTTGTTTAGCAGTATCCCCCCCCGGCCTCTACTCACTTAGATGCTAGAAGCCGCCTCTCAATTGTAACAATGAAAATGTCTCCATATATTGCCCAGTGTCCTCTGGCAAACAAAATCATCTCCGGTCAAGAACCATTGCTTTATGCGAATAAGGATGTAGACACATGATAGTCATCCTATGTTGCTTCCTGATCATTTTTTAACATTATAAATACGGCAGTTTTAAGTAAATATTAAAACCTGCAGGCCAAAGCATAGGTGGTCCTTCATGTAAAGATACTTGTTACAACATAGCACCTGTGGCTGGAATTCAAGCAGAAAATGGCAAATCCCTTGTCAATGGCAATGTGTTAGCTGCTTCAGTGGTGGGTAGCAGAAATAATAGTATTACTACTAGCGTTCCTACTACCAATTATAATGTTAACTACGTACATATTTGTGCATATGCTGAGCTAATAAGCACTTTATATGGATCATCTTACTAATCCTCACAAAAACCTTGTAAAAATTCATTTTAGAGATAAGTAAATGGATGCTTACATTAAAACTAACTTGTTCAGACCTCAAAGCTAGCAAACAGTGGAGCTGGGAGTTGAACTAGGAAATCTGTCTCTAAAACTTGGACCCTTAAGTCATTGCACAGTCATTCCAGAAACCAAGTAGGTGAAAGAAAAGGTAAAAGACATAGTTACAATTGTAGCAGTAGGTTGGCCCAATTTTGGATTGCAGGACTACAATGAAGGCAAGTAAGAACAGCATGGTAAAGAATGGGACAGAGTGGAGTGGTCTCAAATAGCAGCCCATGAAAAAAGTACTTGCAGCTCAGAAGCACAGGACTGACATTATAAAAATACCTTAAAAGTGCCTGATAACTTTACATTTTGCAGAACTCTCCCTAATGTTTCATTCCATTGATCCTCTCTAGAACCCTGCAAGTACACAGTACATTTATCCCCTTCTAACAGTTGAAGAACAGAGACCCAGAGCAGTAAGTGGCTGTTCCAAAGTGATACAACTTATCAATGAAAGGAGGACTAGAACCATGTCATCTAACTACGTGTCTACTTCCCTTTCTACCAGACTGTTCTGCTCTCTCAGTTTAAAAGAGTATTGATCACGTTTGTCTTTCCTACATTAAATAGGTACAAAGCAGCTTCATCTTTGAAAATAAGTGTAGGCATGCATCACTTTAAAATATGTCATCTAATAAGAGTAGTAACATAGTGATGATTAAGTTTATCGAATCATTTTAATCAAATACTAAATATGTACATGACACTGAAATTAAGTCCTATAGGTTTGTACTGCCAAATGGAGTAAAGAATAAGCAATGATAATGATGGAAAGATAAATTCAGTAAAGTGTTATCTTTTCCCCCAATTATGTCATATATATAATATATTCTGCATGCTCTCACTGTAGCAAGAATACATGATTCTCTTTTTCTTACAGTTAGAAGAGGGTTTTGTTCCTCTTATACTGAGGTTCATGGTGAATGTGGCATCTTAGAAATCGGAGGCTGTCACCTGGGGAGTATTCAGTGTTTCTTGGTGTAGATGCGTCATGAAGTTATACAGGCATACCTGTTTTATTGTGCTGTGCTTTATTATACTTCGCAGATAGTGCTTTTTTTTTTTTTTTTTTTTTTTAACAAATTGAAGGTTTTTGGCAGCCCTGTGTCAAGCAAGTATATCAGCACCATTTTTCCAGGAGTATTTGGTCACTTCTTGTTTTCTATGTCACTTTTTGTAATTCTGACAATATTTCAAACTTTTTCCATAGTATTATATTTATTATGGTGATCTGTGATTATTGATCTTTGATGTTACTATTGCAAAAAGATTGCAACTTGCTGAAGGCTTAGGATGGCAGCACTTCTTTTCAGCAATAAAGTATTTTTTAATTAAGGTATGTACATTTTTTTAGGCATAATGCTTTTGCCCACTTGATAGACTACAGTATAGTATAAAAATAACTTTTATATGCACTGGGAAACCAGAATATTCCTGTGACTTGCTTTATTGCAATACTCACTTTATTGTGGTGTTCTGGACTGCAGTATCTCTAAAGTATGCCTGTATCTGGAAACATTTCTAAATATATTTTATTAAGTTTAACAGAACTTCACTGGGGTAATTCATTCACTTGAGTCATTTAATAGGTTGATGTTCAGCTTTATGTTAGATGAGGCTGATGAATTTTAAGAGAGATTTTTCCATTCATTCAAGAATAATTATGTCTGCTTTGTACCCGATGCTGTAATCTTTCTAGAATGCAAATTCACTTGACAGTTCAGTCAGAAATTTGGCAATTTTGATGCATCTCTAGTGTAATTTCAGGTACTCAGTAAGACTGGAGGGGAATCCTAAGTTTTAAGACAAGTAAATAAGATTTCCTTAGAAAAATCATTCAAAAATATATCAGATACTTTAATAATGGTAGGTAGGAGAAACATGTTTCTGCATGTGGATCATGGTGTATTAAAATGGTTGGAAAACTGCCTGTCACAAGGCAAATTTTACTTATTCATGTTCCTCAAGCATTTAGTCTTCATGCTTTCAGTGTAGCAATGCCTTTCTCTGTAAATGTTAGAAATGATTTCTTAAGAAACTAACTTGCAGATATGCAGTATCCTTAGAGGAACAAAGAAGAAAAATGTTTTTAAATTGTTTAATATTTTAAAATATATAGGGATCCTATATAAAGTATGTAGGAATCAGGGTCAGTATATCGAATAGTGAATAGAGAAATCAGTGATAAGAAGAGAGCTCTAAAGCTGAGAGCTCAAAACCCAAATGCAGAGTTTTGGGTTTTTTTTCTTGTGTAGTAATCTAAAATTATAGAAAAGAAAGGCAATAATTTAAAGAAATGCATATTATTTTTGTAAGCCAGACATTCCATTTTGGTAAGAGTAACTGAAACAAATGATCTCTAATGGGTTCTCCTTTTTTGTTTAGCTTATCCACCTCTGGTTAGTACATGGCAGCTGTTGTACTCCTTTGCTCCCTTTCTGATTGATACATAAACTTGGGTTGATAATGAATAGGCCATTTAAGGATGAATGTAATTCTCATCTCATTTGATTATCTTTTCCTAATTAACCCCCAACAGAATCTTCTTCCTTGAAATCTGTAAAACATAGTGTCTTTCCTACTTACTCATACCACTTATATGTTACCTTCAGAAATTCTGTTTTTCTGACTTATATTTTATCTCCCAACTGGACTGTAAGCTCCTTGAAGGTAGAAACTACTTTTTATGCTTCTTTATATTCCCCAAACCTTCCACAGTACTTGAAAGTAGAAGACACTCATTCTGTCTGAAATTATGATGATGATTTAGTAAAACATACCATACCTGAATTGACAGCAAGGAAAGCACTCCAGATGCACATCTTCAACTCACAGCAGTTTCTTTCATTTTATGATAAAAGTGGAACAGAAAATTGGGATAATTTTTTGCAGTACAACAAAAGTCTTAAATTATTTATTTCTCTGCTTTAGTTAAAATGCTTTGTTTCACACTTGACAAATGAATGGATTATGATGATCTAATCCAAAACTTTCTGCCTTTAACAGGATGGAAATTTCTCTCTCAGTACTGTATTTGAAAAACCTCAAAATATGATGGTAGTTGGACAGTCAGCATTTGCCGACTTTGGTAAGATTGTTTTTGTCTTTGAAAGTCTCCCCATCTCTCTGACCTAGTCATATTAATTCCCCATATCTAAAAGTAACTTTAGTGTCTTCAGAGCTATTACAGATTTAAAAGATGCCTGCCCTAGTATTATACATGGCATGTGGTCAATTCTTTAATACAATAAGGAGCAATTTATGACGTGTGTTTAAATTATAGTTTGAATTTAAAGGACTCCTGTTTGCAGGAGTAACATGCAAAACAAGGATGTGTACTGAGGCTTTTCTAGAGAATACCAAATAGTAATTATCATGACATTTTTATGTATATCCACACTGTAGAACAAAAATATTGAAGAAATTAACCTGATCTATTCAAACTACTTGAATATTAAAAAACATTTTTGTTTACATCTTAATTCCAAAGAGTAGCATCTGTTATGAATCTCTGTTTTCCATAAGATTCTACACAATAAATCAAGTTCAGAACTTCCAAAGCATATATGGCTCTTTCATCATTTGTCAGGGTTATTATTAAAAGGATTTTGGTGTCAGCTGGAAAAGTGGTCTAGATGACCACTACCTGAGTCCAAAGTTCACTCCCATCCTGCTTTTCCTTCATTCTACCAACAAACCTCAGCCTGTTCCTCAAAATGCAGGTGACATATTACCACCTCCAGAGGCCTCAGTGTCTTCATTTGTAAAATGAGAATGATGATTATAACCACCTCACAAGGCTATTGTGACTAACACAATGTGAGTAAAGTACAGTGTCAGGCACAGAGTAAGTGCACAGGAAATTATTGTATAATCTGAGTCTTTTCACTAGACTTGTTTGGTCTTGTTGTTGTTGCTGCTTTTTGCTCTGCTGACTAAATCAACTCATTGTTCAGTGTCATAGAGACATGTCCCATGGCAACTAAAGCAGGAGGTTTGATAGTGTTATTGGATGAAAATTTCAACATGAATCTCTGTTGTACTGTATTTTAGTTTTATTACATTGAATATTACTTTGATTTTGAGCAAATTTCTGGGGCCTGATTTATAGTCTTTAATGCAAATAGTCAAGTCTTAGGATACATGGATTTTTCTTTTAATTTGCTGATGGACTTGATTAGCTGGATTAATGACAAATCCCTTTGCAACTCTCTCTAGGGGAAGAAGTATATATGCATTATATAATTCTCAGGAGGCTCACAGACCTCCCTTAACCCCTGGTTAGGATCCTCCAAATTGAAGATATTTGTTTTATGATTGTGTGTTTTGTATGATGAAGTGCTTTGCTTGTAACAAAGTTATTAGTAGCTTTACTTAAAGATTTTTTTAATTGTGCTAACCGTAAACATAGACATTTAATTTACATGTTTGTATTTTTTCAATGTGCAGAATATAGAATATAGTCAATTAAGCATAACTATTTCTCCCCTATTTTTAATAACTTTAGGTGAGTATATCAGTAAACTTTTTTAATGGATCAGTAAATTTTAAATAAATAGCCCACACTGTCTTTTTAAAACTTGATGTATTTTTAGCTGAGTATTATCAAAAAACAAGACTGCTTATGAGTCCAAACAGATGGCATTGAATAAGGTTATGAATATTAATATATAAAAATATGCATTTTCCTATACATTTGAATATGTCTGTGAATTGCATCCTGCCCTCCATCCGCCACCCCTCCCACTCCTTTTGAACCAAGGCAAAGAAAGTGACTGACAGCCAGGAAGTCAGAGTGATATCAGAAATTCGCCATTTGTTTGGTTAAAAAAAAGCACATGCTTGAGGCACATGCGTGAATAAATGATATAGCTCACAGGAAGAATCCTGTACCAAAAAGGAATGTTTAAATGGCTCCCAGCTCACCTATGTTGTCTAGGAACAGAAGTTTTTTACCTATGATGAAGTTTTTAGCTTCTAACGTAAAATATTTTTTAAAAGATATAAACAAAAACCTACTCTAAAAGAAGGCTGTGCTGGTACAGTGAAAGGGAGGTAGGGTGGTTTGAAATCAAACAAATCAGGAACTTCTAGCAAATAAAACAAGGAAATAATTATTCAAACTTATGATAACGTTATTTATTCCCTTTATAAGACAAAGAAATACTTTCCCAGAAATCACCTAAATAAAACTCTATGAAATGTTACACAGCCAATAAAAATGGGAGTTATGAAGATTCTGTTAGGAGAAAAAAGCAGAACAGTATGTTGTACAATATGATCATTTAAAAAAAATAAGACTAGAGCAAAATATATCAAAATGATGATAATGGTTGTGTTAAAGTCAGAAAATAGGTTATCTTATCACCTGTTTTCCAAATTTTCTGTTATGTGGTTAGATTAATTTAGTAATGAAAAAGTAAAATATAGAAGGATAATAGTCAACTATGGCAAGAAAGAAACCAAAGAATGTACTTAAAGTGTTTAGATTTTTTTGTCATAGTACCTCTGAGTTCATATATAATTTATCCTATCCTCTTAGTTGCATGAACAACTCCTTCAGAGAAGGTCATGTACTTCCACACAGTCTTTAACTCCTAAAGCTTTGTAGATACAGTAGTCCCTAGGTATCCACGGGGGATTGGTTCTAGGACCACCCCACCATCACCAGTTCCCACCAGCTACTGCCAGATACCCAAATCTGAGGATATTCAAGTCCCTTATACTGTAGAAAATTACATGGTACAGTCAGCCCTCCATTTCTGTGGCTTCTACAGTTGGTTGAATGGATGCAGAACCCGTGGATATGTAGGGCCAACTGTACCTTTTTAAATTAACTTCAGAAAGTAAAACAAAATCTTCTTGTCTGATGGGATATGCAGAAGGTAATGCTTCTGGGACATGGAATAGGAAGTCAGGGGAAGTTTATTAGAATCTCTGAGATGCCTGAGATTTTCATATCAAAAGAGAGGTAGATTTCAGAAGATGTGGTACATATATACAATGGAATATTACTCAGCCATAAAAAGGAACAAAACTGGGTCATTTGTAGAGATGTGGATGGACCAGAGTCTGTCATACAGAGTGAAGTAAGTCAGAAAGAGAAAAAAAATATTAACACATGTAGGTGGAATCTAGAAAAATGGTACAGATGAACCTATTTGCAGGGCAGGAATAGAGACACAGACGTAGGGAACGGACCTGTAGACATGGGGGTGGGATGAATTGGGAGATTGGGATTGACGTATGTGCACTGCTGTGTGTAAAACAGATAGCTAGTGAGAACCTGCTGTATAGCACAGGGAGCTCAGCTTGGTGCTCTGTGGTGACCTAGATGGGATGGGATGGGGGGTGGTGAGAGGGAGGTCCAAGAAGGAGGGGATATATGTATACATATAGCTGATTTACTTCATCGTACAGCAGAAACTAACACAACATTGTAACATACCCCAATTAAACATACCCCAATTAAAAAAAAAAAAAAAAGACAGAGGGTAGATTTAAACAGTTTTGAAATACTTGATCTTCTAAGGATGGAAACCAGTCAGGAGACAGGTCGGGCATGAGGTGGTGCAAGCATGAGCTAACTACATCAATAATTGGAGGGACAGTTGGCAGAAACTTTGCAAAGAAAGAATCAGTAAATGTACTGGTTGGTTTGACAATAGAAGGATTAAAAAAAAAACAAAAAACAATTTGCCTCTGAATAACTAGAAGAACCATTCTTTTCTCTACCATTTTTCAGGAGAGTAATCAGGAGAGTAAGCTGGTTTGGATATTAAGATACTTTAGAGTCATTACTTTAATGATGCTAGTAGGACAACAAGCTGGAACATTTATGAAACATAAGTTTAGTAATAAAACCAAAGCAAATTTGAAAGTCCTCCAAGAGCTAAGAGATCAAGAACTGAATGAGCCCTCCAAGAAGGAGAGTGTGAATAGAGTTTGACAGGGATAAGGAGGGAGAAAAAAGAGCGCTAAAATGTGGTCAGAAAATATTGATGATATTAAAATGTGATGTACAAGGATGACCACAAAAAGGCCTTTGGATTTACAGTTTAGCAGGGCACTAGTAGCCCAAAAAGGTGTCATCTACAGAGCTCTTTAGCATTTCCTGGGCCTTAGAAATCAGCTAATAAGTAGTAGCTGCTGTTGGTTATTAGCTGGGCCCTGGCCTCACACTTGGGAGATCTGCAACCCATAAATGCCTCTAATACTTAAGCAGTCATCTTCTAGAAAACATGTTGTGTCTTACCCTATTATATCACCCTTTTAAACTGTATGTTAAAGTTGAGTGTTTTTCTAGGTAGGCTTAGAATATCAAGGTCTAGAATTTCAGCAAACAAGGTAGTATCTGTTAAACTACATAGGACATAAAAGTCAAGAAAAATAAGGTACATTTTTTCTATCAAAAAAAATTATATACAACCACACTTAGAGAAAACATTAATTTTGTATGCAATGCCAGATGTAATAGAAATCAATAAAAAGCTACAAAACTGAAGGGGGAACACAAACCTTAACAGAATATCAACATTTTCTATAGATTGAATCATATTTTAAATCTCATAGAATACGTAAATTTATATATCCAAATCTAAATCTTGTGTGTCAGATCATCATAAAGAGATCACACTTTATTCTTCAAGTGAAGAAAGAATACTGGCGTGTTGGTGAAACCTAGGGAATTGTAAATCAGGCCTAAATAATCCTATAAGTGATACAGGAGTTAATGAAAATAGAAAACTTTGTCATCCGTGGAAGTTACTAACATATCGGAAAATATTGAACCCCATAAATAGTATCATTTATGATTGAAACCAAATCTTATTCAATTGAGTATCCCAGTGGCCTAGTACAGTAGATAACAAATGACGTTTAAAGGGAGAAAAACCCCACAATCAAGTTATTTTATGAAGTTTTTATGCTGCTTGATAAAAATTCAGATTTTAATTCCAAATTAACCATGGTACAGCTGAAATACTTAGTTCAAAATAACAGCAGTTTTCCTTCCTCTTGTTTTACAGTTGGGTGTATTCAGTAACAATTTGACGAATTAGATCCATTTTTTAATTCTTGTTTTTATTTTGATTACTCTAGGAGGTGGATCAATAGAGATCTTGCTGCGATTTATATCAAAGAGTGTTCTGCCTATGTTTTCCTTTAAAAGTTTCATGGTGTCTGGCCTTACATTTAGGTCTTTAATCCATTTTGAGTTTATTTTTGTGTATGGTGTAAAGGAGTATTCTAATTTCATTCTTTTACATGTAGGTGTCCAGATTTCCCAACACCACTTATTGAAGAGACTGTCTTTTCTCCATTGTATATTCTTGCCTCTTTTGTCATAGATTAGGTGACCATAGGTGCGTGGGTTTATTTCTGGGGTTTCTATCCTGTTCCATTGATCTATATTTCTGTTTTTGTGCCAATACCATACTGTTTTGATGACTGTAGCTTTGTAGTATATAATCTGAAGTCGGGGAGCCTGATTCCTCCAGCTCCATTTTTCTTTCTCAAGATTGCTGTGGCTGTTTGGTGTCTTTTGTGTTTCCATACAAATTGTAAAAATTTTTGTTCTAATTATGTGAAAAGTGATATTGGTAATTTGATAGGGATTGCACTGAATCTGTAGACTGCTTTGGGTAGTACAGTCATTTTCACAATATTCAGTCCTCCAATCCAAGAACATGGTATATCTTTCCATCTGTTGGTGTCATCTTTTATTTCTTTCATCAGTACCTTATAGTTTTCTGAGTACAGGTCTTTTGCCTCCTAGGTAGGTTTATTCCTAGGTACTTTATTCTTTTTAATGCGATGGTAAATGGGATTGTTTCCTTAATTTCTCTTTCTGATCTTTTGTTTTTAGTCTATAGGAATGCAACATATTTCTGTGTATTAATTTTATATCCTGCAACTTTACCAGATTCATTGATTAGCTCTAGTAGTTTTCTGGTAGCATCTTTAGGATTCTCTATGCATAGTATCATGTCATCTGCCAACAGTGACAGTTTTACTTCCTCTTTTCCAATTTGTATTCCTTTTATTTCTTTTTCTTCTCTGATTGCTGTGGCTAGGGCTTCCAAAATTATGTTGAATAATAGTGGTTAGAGTCGACATCCTTGTCTTCTTCCTGACCTTAGAGGAAATGCTTTCAGTTTTTCACCATTGAGAATGATGTTTGCTGTTGATTTGTCATATATGGCCTTTATTATGTTGAGGTAGTTTCCCTCTGTGCCCACTTTCTGGAGAGGTTTTATCATAAATGGGTGTTGAATTTTGTCAAAACCTTTTTCATCATCTATTGAGATGATCGTATGGTTCTTATTGTTTAATTTGTTAACATGGTGTATCACATTGATTGATTTGTGTATATTGAAGAATCCTTGCATACCTGGGATAAAATCCCAATTGATCATGGTGTATGATCCTTTTAATATGTTGTTGGATTCTGTTTGCTAGTATATTGTTGAGGATATTTGCATCTGTGTACATCAGTGATATTGGTCTGTAATTTTCTTTTTTTGTTATATCTTTGTCTGGTTTTGGTATCATGGTGATGGTGGATTCATAGAATGAGCTTGGGAGTATTCCTTCCTCTGCAATTTTCTGGAAGAGTTTGAGAAGGATAGGTGTTAACTCTTCTCTAAATATTTGATAGAATTCATCTGTGAAGCCATCTAGTCATGGACTTTTGTTTGTTAGAAGATTTTTAATTGCAGTTTCAATTTCAGTACTTCTAATTGGTCTGTTTATATTTTCTATTTCTTCCTGGTTCAGTCTTGGAAGGTTATACCTTTTAAGAATTTGTCCATTTCTTAGAGGTTGTCCATTTTATTGGCATAGAGTTGCTTGTAGTAGTCTCTTATGATCCTTTGTATTTCTGCGATGTCAGTTGTGATTTCTCCTTTTTCATTTCTGATTTTATTGATTTGAATCCTCTCCCTTTTTTTCTTGATGAGTCTGGCTAAAGGTTTATCAATTTTATTTCTCTTCTCAAAGAACCAGCTTTTAGTTTCATTGATTTTTGCTCTTGTTTTCTTCATTTCTATTTCATTTATTTCTGCTCTGATTTTTATGGTTTCTTTCCATCTACTAACTTTGAGTTTGTTTTGTTCTCCTTTCTCTAGTTGCTTTAGGTGTAAGGTTAGGTTGTTTATTTGAGATTTTTCTTGTTTCTTGAGGCAAGATTATATTGCTTTAAACTTCGCTATTAGAACTGCTTTTGCTGCATCCCATAGCTTTTGGATCATCGTGTTTTTGTTGTCATTTGTCTCTAGGTTTGTTTTTTATTTCTTCTTTGATTTCTTCAGTGAACCATTGGTTATTTATTTATTTATATTGTTTAACCTCCATCTGTTTGTGATTTTTAGTTTTTTTCCTGTAATTGATTTCTAATCCAGTAGTGTGGTCAGAAAAGATGCTTGATATGATTTCAATTTTCTTAAATTTACCGAGGCTTCATTTGTGACCCAAGATGTGATCTATCCTGAAGAATGTTCTGTGTGCACTTGAGAAGAAAGTGTATTCTTCTGCTTTTGGATGGAATGTCCTATAACTATCAATTAAGTCTATCTGGTCTAATGTGTCATTTAAGGCTTGTGTTTCCTTATTAATTTTCTGTCTGAATGATCTGTCCATTGGTGTAAATGGGGTGGTAAAGTACCCCACTCACATTCTCTTATATGTAAGTATTTTAAAGATCAAATGCCTTCAAATAGACAGATGATTATATTACAAAAGAGGCTGTATAGGGGAGAGTTCTAAGTATTATGCTTTCTGGGCTTGGTCTCATTTTTTTGAGTCATTTAAGACTGCCTTTCATTCCAGAGACTTAATAGTGGACTTTTGTTTGTTCGTTTGTTTCCTATAGTTGAAAATTGGCTGTTCTCTTGTTAAGTAGCCTTATTTATTTTTTCATTAAAAGGGACACTGAATTCCAGTTGACATTAGTCAATAAGATAAAATTTTTCAGATAGTCTCTCTTAAATGTACTACTATAGCACCTTCATCACCAGTCAGAAATTATTAAGTAAATATAAATACAAAATACTTTAATATATGGAATGCGGACAACTAGATGTAAGTGCTAGATTCAAGGAATTTGAAATATGATACTTTGAAATATAGTTCATAAAGTACCATGAATTTTATGGTACAGACATATCAGTTCAAATAGTTTATTCTATTCTTTAAAATTGTGGAGTGATCAGTTTTTCTCCCATTCAGTTTTCTTCCTCTTTTGTACTGGAAGATGTACAAGATGTTCATTAACCTATTCAAGAAATATTTGTTTTTAGTGCCTACTGTTTAGACTATTCTGGATGCTTGGCATGTAGCCATGAATGAAGCATACAAGAACCTTGCTCTCATGGAGTTTAAACTCTGTTGAGGAAGGGAAAACAACAAGAAGTAAATTAGTGAGGTATTTTTAGAAAGTGTTAAGAGCTTTGAGCAGATAAAAGTACTGTAAGAGGAAGTGAGAAGGCCTATTTTCTGTAGCTGATTGGAGGTCATATTTCACCTTCGAGTTGAATGAAGTCACAGGAAGATCTTGGAAGAGTGTTTCAAGCAGAGATAACACCTAAATGAATGTTCAAAGTACAAAAAGAAGGATGGCACTTGGCCAAGTCTTCAGGGACTTGAGAACCAAGGTAAGGAATTTGGGGTTTTTTCTAGATATAATTGGGAGCTTCAAGGAGACTTAAGAGGATATGTAATTAATCCCACAATATTTTGGACATATTAAGTTTGAGATGTCTATTGGACACTAAAATGTTATACAAGTGGAAGATACAAACTCTGAAGAGACATAGAGTTGGATATCAGCATATCCTTCTTTAAATAATTTTAGAAAATGGATAATGGATAAATAAAGGAGTACCTGCTCAAAGTATCCCACCTTTCTTCCTAACACTACAAATGTAAATTATTTGAGCCACAGTGGTCTCTTTGCTGTTCTTCAAACAGGCCAGGCACTGTCCCCCTAAGGGCTTTTTCTTCTGCATGGAGTGGTCTTACTCCAGATATTCTCATGGCTCACTCCCTCACTGCCTTATAGTCTTGCTAAAATGTCACCTTCTCCATGAGGCCCTCCTTGACCACTCTATTTAAAATTGTAACCCCTGCCCCCAGCACTCATGACCCCTTTCCCTCTTTACTTTTCTCCATAGCATTTGTCACTATCTGATATACTGTGTTTTTACTCATGTACTCCATTGGTGTGTTTTCTTCACTGCTATATCTCATGCCTTGAAGCAGTGCTGGTCACATTGTAAATAATGAATAATTTTGAATGAATAATTTAATTTAAAAATATTTTAGTTGATTAAACCAATTGATTTTTAAGAATTGAGCCCAAATTTAGGACATGTCTTAAATATCTTCAACCATTATCCTAAACCCAAACTTCTTAGTGTCATTCACATGATGAGAACTGATCTAACATTACTTTTGCCCATTTTGATTAAAGTTAAGTGATTGAACTAAAAATTGTTCTGAATCTCTAAAATAGATGGATGCTGATTTCAGTAGGCGACATCCTAGGTCCTTATAAATTTTAATTGTTAGTTTTCATATTTCCATTTTTCTAATTCCTGAATTCTGACAACATACGTTATCTATAGTATTTATATTATTTAACATTTAAACAGACCATTGTATTTGCACAGAGTCTGAATATCCTTTTGGATCTTTCAAGTGTCAATTTGTACTGAAAGATCAAAGAAACAGCAACCAATTTAAATAGTTCTTTCTAACCTGGCAGGCTGACCTGCCCCTGTCCCACCAAAGAAAGACCATACTATTCTAAATTTGGGGTAAAACCGAAATATTTTATATGCACACATTGCCATAATTCACGGGAAGTGAATAGACATTCTTAGAATATTCTTCTAATATATGTCTAGTTTTTTAGTATTTTCTTTCCATTCCATGTCACTTTGGCGATCACACTGCAACTGTTGCCATAGCAAAAGTGATTAGTCCCTGAGTTTTACTTCTAGCAAAGACTTTGAGGCATCTCTCTTGGTGAGTCACAGATGCCAGATGTGATTTTGATAAATATTTTGAATGCTTTTTGATGGGAAATGGTAATTTATATACAAATTATAAAATTGCTACTTCGGAGTCTTGATTTTATACATACTCAGCATTTAAAGAATATCAGGCTGTACTCCTTTTGTTTAAGATTACAAATATGAGGAAAAACTAGGATCCTAAATCCGTGAAGTCTTTATGTATAAGTTTGTATATGGTAGAGTCTTGCCTTTCTAGGTAAGAGGGTTTTTTTAGTACAGCTATCTCTCTGACTTACTGTATTCTCAAGGCTACATTGTTCTTTTAATTTTTTTTAAGGTGCATGATATTATGAGTGTATAATTATTTCTTTGAATATTAAATATAAAGTACTTAAAGAGTTTATAGGATAATGTTATATTTTACATTATCACATTGCTGTTTTGTAATTTAACAGGTGATATTTTTAATACTTTATCTAATACAACCTGTAGCTAATTGGGACACTTGTCTCTCTAAGCCTGCCCTAATTAATAGAATGGATCTATGATAACTGGAGCAATCCATGTAACTGACCTGTGAACTTCACCATACATTTATCTCTTTGTTGGTTGATTGCCACAGTACTAGGAAAGTGATTATTGCAGGATCTTGCCTATTCTTAGACCTTCCAGTTACATGCAGCCTGGGAAAGACTAAAAGACAGTGAAATTTATTCCTCTCTACTATATTATACCTGAGGGGAATTCCCTGCTATCAGTCAGAGAAGTATTAGAATAATATACTCTCAGAGCCTGAGAATAAATTATGAAGATCCCCTTTCTAAATGTCCTACACCATTTTCAAGAAATTCAGGCTTCCATTTCAACCCCATTTTCTTTGCAAGTCTGCATTTTCATTCAGTTTAAATGCCCCATCCATTGTTAAGCAAAAGCAGAGGTGTGCTTCTGGATATAGGTAGGTATACAGCTCTCTGTGCTTATCCTTCACCCACTAAAGAGTTGAGTGATGGGTTGGACAGATAGATAGGTAGTGGATGGATGGATGAAAGTACCCTTTGCTATATCCCTTGTCCACAGCAATCCATTCCCTTAGCAGCTCTCACAAAGCAATTCCATTTTCCTGTTCTGTTCCACATTAGCAAGTCAGTACCCTTTTGTTCTCTGTTACACCTCGAGACAAACGGATATTATCTGTACCTAACCTGCCCCTGACTATCATCATACCCCAAATAACTAATGTATTCTTAATTTAATCAATAGAAAAGTTTCAAAGTTTTGTAATCAGTGACAAAGGATTTAAGAGTTTAAGGATTTAGGAGTTTGGTATTTTTCTTTTTTTGTTTCTTTATGTTATCTTATTATTATTATTATCATTTTTGGGGGCTATATTGGGTCTTTGTTGCTGCGCGCGGGCTTTCCGTAGTTGAGGCAAGCAGGAGCTACTCTTCGTTGCGGTACACGGGCTTCTCATTGCGGTGGCTTCTCTTGTTGCAGAGCACGGGCTGTAGGCGCACGGGCTTCAGTAAGTTGCAACATGCAGGCTCAGTAGTTGTGGCGCGCGGGCTCTAGGGTACTCAGGCTTTCAGTAGTTGTGGTGCACAGGCTCAGTAGTTGTGGCTTGTGGGCTCTAGAGCACAAGCTCAGTAGTTGTGGTGCATGGGCTTAGTTGCTCCACAGCATGTGGGATCTTCGAAGACCAGGGATCAAACCCGTGTCCCCTGCATTAGCAGGCAGATTCTTAACCACTGCACCACCAGGGAAGTCCAGGAGTTTGGTATTTTTCAAATATTTGTTTACTTCTTTTTCATAATACTTAACAGTTCTTACTATTTGGCAGGAACTCTTTTACAGAATGTGTTTTACATTTATCTCAGTTAATCCTCCCAGACCTCTCTGAGGTGAGTAGTATTATTTATCCTCATTATACAGATGTGGTAACAGGGGTTCAGATGTTAAGAAACTTGCCCAAGAGCACAAAACTAAGAAGTAGTAGAGCTAGGAAGTGATCCTTGGTTCTGTCTCACAAGCTGTGAGACACCCCTTCTTCTGCATTAGTTCTTAGCTGTGTGAGCATCCTTGTTAATGGTCTCCAACAGTGACCTCCTGGTAAGCATTGTTTTGGTTTTTTAAAACCAAATAATATGTTGATGGTGAATCTTTTCTTTCTGCTCCCTGCATTTTATGATGGCGTTTCCCTAATTGTTTTTAGAATTTTTATACTATCTGACCATTTTCTAATTCATTATCCATGTCAAAAATTTGATTATATATATCAATAATTCTAGAATATATAATGCTTATGGACTCCAGAAAAAATCAAAACCAAGCATTGGTCATTTTGATAGAAAATTCACTATATAATAATATCTCTTGCATTAAGACAGCTTTTCAGAAAAGCTCTTTTTATCAAGTAAAAAAAAATTATAGTTTTTATTAGGATGAAGTCATTCTACTGTAAAGTTTCTGAATACTTGTGGGAGGTCATTTCCTAGAAATAAGCTCCTTGATTTCTCTTTGATTTTGATTTTTCCCCCTACTCCAGATGTTTACCGTTTTGCAGCCACATATCTGTATTTTTCAGTCAGTTTTTAAAACTCTAACTTACTTCTAAATTGTGACTCATCATTTGAGACCAGGATCTCTCTAAATTTATTTAAACACATTTTTTCTTAAACATTCATTAATAAATGTATAAAAATTCTTTATGTCCTCTCCTAGTTCATATTTTTTAAATCAAGATTTTTTTGCCTCATACAGATGATTTCTTTTCTATTCTCCTTTGAAGTAGTAGAAAGATCTGCTTATATCTGGCATGGGTTAAGGATGTCAGTTAAGTCTCCTACATCTCATATTTCTTATAATCTTTTCAAAATAAGCTGCCAGTTTTAAAAGTGGAATATTTCATGATGAAAAGTTAAGGCAGCAGAGAAAAGGAATTTAATAGATGGTTAAAAAACAACAACACTGTTTGAAATCAATCACCAACTCAGTAAAAGTAGTTAAGGGCTTACAGAGTAAGTATATTTTTTATTTTAAATCTATTACAAATCCCTACAGCAGTTAGTACTGTTTTGCTATTAAAGATTTGTCATAGGCTTTAGATCCACATAGACCTAGAGTCAAATTTCAGTTCTGGGTAAGTCATTCAAACTCTTTATCCATCTATTTCCTCATGTATAATACGAGGTTATAACGAGGTTGTGGTAAACATAAAATAAAATGGTATTGTAGGTGCTTTAGTGCCTTTACATTACATGCTGAATAAATGTGAGCTGCAATAATAATAACAATATTTTAGACCATTTACTTATAGTTTAATATCCTCTTTATTCAATACATTCTTCAAAAGATAAAAGAGAGAGGAGTTCAAAATCCTCCTTTAGAGTTTCTTCTTTCCCATCTGCTGCTCCCAGAACATCTACCTAAAATTCTTCTTCCTCTGCACTGCCTTGTACTCCTCAAACCACCAAAACCCATGGAGTCTTAACCTCCTTCATGTCTCTTTAAACTGTCCTTTCCCAGGGTTGCTTCTTTAACTCATCTCTCTCCTAGCTTACTGAAAGATAACTGACCTTCTGACTATTCATATGCCTCTCCAAACCATTCTTCATTCCGTAGTGCTGCTTCTACACAAAATGAATCTGCAATACTAAAATCCTTTAATAGCTGTCCTTATGATAAGGTCCAGTCTTTGCTGTGGTACACAGGCCCTTTTAGATCTGGCCTCTTTTTACTTATCTATAACAAGACTTCACAGACACACTGATCTATGTACAGTTCTCTAAATATATCATAACTCCTTTTTCTGTTTCACTTCCAGGCCTTAGTATGTGAGATTCCCTTTGCCTAGAATCCCCTTCCACCTCTTTTCACCCACCTAATGCATAATCATCTTTCAGGTTTTAATTAATAGTTATTTTTAAAAACATTAATCACAGTACCTGACACATAGTAGTCTCCCTGAAAGTGTTTACCAGATGGATAAATAAACTGTTTATATGATTGATTAGATGATTATGTCAGATGGAGTGTCAAGTTAGAGTGACTTGCTCCTGCTGCACCTAGTGTATTTTAGCATTTGCCATACTCTGGTGCAACTATATATTTTTTTACTTCTATTTCCCTCCTTACCTAGGGGTTCCTTGGAGACAGAGAGCATGAAGTTCCACATTTATATTTCAATGTCTAGAATATGGGTTAGCACATAGTAAGTGCTTGATAAATGTTTAATGAATAATTCCTTTGAAAGGAGTCTGCTTAAATACTTTTAAATTTTTAACAATTTTATCAAGGTATAATTTGCATAATGAAAGACTCCCATTTTAAGAGTAGAGTGCAAGCTTTAATAGACTGTGATACTTGTGTAACCATGACACAGTCCCAGTTTTAGAATACTCTCATTAACCCACAAAGTTCCCTCATGCCCATGTGTATTCTCCTAGACAACCCAGCACCACACAACCACTAATAGGCTTTTTTTTTAAATTGTGGTAAAATCTATATAAACATACACTTTGCCACGTTAACCAGTTTTAAATGTACAGTTCAGTCGTATAAATTACATTCACACTGTTGTGGCGCCATCTCCACTGTTTATTTGCAAAACTTTTGATAACCCCAAACAGAAACTCTGTAATTATTAAGCACTTATTCCTCATTCCTCCCTCCCCCCAGCCCTTGATAACCTCTAATCTGCTTTCTGTCTCAATGAATTTGCATATTCTAGATACTTCCTGTAAGTGGAGTCATACAATATTTGTCCTTTTGTGTCTCATTTATTTCGCTTAGTGTAATGTTTTCAGGGTTCATCCAGGTTCTAGCAGGTATCAAAATAAATTAATTTCCTTTTTGATTATCCATTCATCTGTTGATAAACTCTAGTTTTTTTCACCTTTTAGCTATCCTGAATAATGCCAAAATGAAGATTGGCATACAAGTATCTGTTTTGAGTCCCTGCTTTCCAGTCTTTTAAGTGTATACCTGAAACTGAAATTGCTGGGTCAACTTTTTGGGGAACCATAAACTTTTCCATAGCAGCAGCACCATTTTACATTCCTATCAGCAATGCACAGAGGTTCCAATTTCTCCACATCATCGCCAACATTTATTTTTCTTTTTTTATCATCATTATTATTACTGTTACTACCTTCCTAGATTATGTGAAGTAGTATTTCATTGTGATTTTCATTGCCATTTCTCTAATGACTAATGATGTTGAGCATTTTTTCATGTGCTTTTAGGCCATTTGTATACCTTCTTTGGAGAAATGTCTCTTCAAGTCCTTTGCTCATTTTTCAGTTGGGCTGTCTCTCTCTTTATTGTTGAATTGTTGGAGTTCATTATGTATTCTGGATGTTAAACCCTTGACATGGATATGTAAACATGTATATTTAAATATATATGATTTGCAAATATTTTCTCCCATTCTCTAGGTTGACTTTTCACTTCTTGATAATGTCTTTTGATGCATAAGATATTTTAATTTTGATAAAGTCCAATTTGCCTATTTTTTCTTTTCTTCCTTCTGTTTTTATTTTCATATGTAAAAATCTATTACCAAACCCAAAGTCATAAAGATCTTCCCTTATGTTTTCTACTAAGAGTTCTATAATTTTAGCTCTTATATTTATTTTTTTAAAATAATGATCTAGTTTATATTCATTTTTCCACTTTGGTAAACAATATATGAGGCACAAACTAACAAATATAGAGAGTTCAACAACATGGGATACCTTCTGTGACCATGAAAAAGATGTCACTTTTTGAAGTGTTAGTGTAGTTAACTCTTTTTCACCGTATCTCTTATTACCAAATACAAAGGAGTCTTAAAATTGAATGCTACCCAATATTACAGAAAAAACTGTCTCATAACTTAAAGGAATATTTTAGAAGTTTAATAGTTGGTCCTTCTATCTACAGAGAGAAGCATTTTTAAATAGTAAAGTTACAAAAAAGAAACACCAAATTGATTAACTTTTTAGACCATGAGTGAAGAAAAGGTTAAAATCTTCCATTTTTATGGTCAGAAAGCCTTTTCTCTATATCACGTAGGGAAATTTAACTCATTGTTCATTAACTTGTTATTTTCTCTTTGGGGATACGTTGTAAATTCCAACACAAATAAGGCAGGAACTGTAACTTTTGCTTTTCTTACTTGCTTTAAAACATCTCAAAATAATGATGACCTTGAGGTTTGTAATGGATAGATTTTTAACAAATGCAAGCTCTCCCTCATACATTACTTTATTCAGTTCTAACTAAAACTCAGGAGTAGATACAGTGGTGTTCTAGAGCCAGCCTGTCACAGCTCCTGAGAGCTGATTGCTAAATTTTCAGAAATAAGTTTAATAGGATTAAATATTAAGTTATATAACTTATAATCACATAAATTATATTTGAAACAAAGGTAATGAAAACTTAAGACTCATCATATCCTAATTACTTTACCACAAATTCTATAAATCAGAGATTTTTTTCCTCTACTAAGTAGCTATTATTAACCTAACTTTATTTCTTTATAATTTTAATTTTATATTATAATATAGTTGATTAACAATGTTTTCTTAGTTTCAGGTGTACAGCAAATTAATTCAGTTACACATATACATGTATCTATTCTTTTTCAAATTCTTTTCCCATTTAGGTTATTACAGAATATTGAGCAGAGTTCCCTGTGCTATAGAGCAGGTCCTTGTTCGTCATCTGTTTTAAATATAGCACTGTGTTCATGTCAATCCCAAACTCCCAGTCTATCCCTCCTCCCCACCCTTCCCTCCGGTAACCATAAGTTCATTCTCTACGTCTGTGAGTCTGCTTCTGTTTTGTAAATAAATTCATTTATATCTTCTTTTTTTTTTTTTAGATTCTGCGTATACATGATATCATATGATATTTGTCTTTCTCTGTCTGACTTACTTCACTGAGTATGATAATCTCCAGGTCCATCCATGTTGCTACAAATGGCATTATTTCATTCTTGTTAATGGCTGAGTAATATTTCATTATATATGTACCACATCTTTTTTATCCATTCCTCTGTCGATGGACATTTAGGTTTCTTCCATGTCTTGGCTATTGTAAACAGCGCTGCAATGAACTTTGGGATGCATGTATACTTTCAAACCATGTTTTTCTCTGGATATATGCCCAGGCATGGGATTGCTGGATCATATGGTAGCTCTAATTTTAGTTTTTTAAGGAACATTCATACTGTTCTCCATAGTGGCTATACCAATTTACATTCCCACCAACAGTGTGGGAGGGTTCCCTTTTCTCCACACCCTGTCCAACATTTATTGTTTGTAGATTTTTTTTGTTAATGGCCATTCTGACTGGTGTGAGGTAATATCTCATTGTAGTTTTGATTTGCATTTCTCTAATAATTAGCGATGTTGAGCATCTTTTCATGTGCCTCTTGGCCATCTGTATGTCTTGTTTGATGTCTACTTAACTCTTCTGCCCATTTTTTATTGGGTTGTTTGCTTTTTGATATTGAGCTGCGTGAGCTGTTTGTAAATTTTGGAGATTAATCCCTTGTTGATCGCATTGATTGCAAATATTTTCTCCCATTCTGTGGGTTGTCTTTTCATTTTGTTTATGGTTTCCTTTGCTGTGCTGAAGCTTTTCAGTTTAATTAGGTCCCAATGGTTTATTTTTGTTTTAATTTCCATTACCGTATGAGACAGATCACAAAATACGTTGCTGCAACTTCTGTGAAAGAGGGTTCTGCCTATGTTTTCCTCTAAGAATTTTATAGTATCTGGTCTTAAATTTAGGACTTTAATCCATTTTTAGTTTATTTTTGTGTATGGTGTTAAAGAATATTCTAATTATATTCTTTCACATGTAACTGTCCAGTTTTCCAGAACCATCTACTGAAGAGACTGTCTTTCCCCCACTGTATAGTTTTGCCTCCTTTGTCATACATTAATTGACCATAGGTGCGTGGGTTTATTTCTGGGGTTTCTGTCCTGTTCCACTGATGTACAATTCTGTTTTTGTGCCAGTACCATACTGTTTTGATGACTGTAGCTTTGTAGTATAGTCTGAACACAAGGAGCATGATTCCTCCAGCTCCATTTTTCTTTCCCAAGATTGCTTTGGCTATTCAGGGTCTTTTGTGTCTCCACACATATTTTAAGATTTTTTATTCTAGTTCTATGAAAAATGGCATTGGTAATTTGATAGAGATTGCATTGAATATATAGATTGCCTTGGGTAGTATAGTCATTTTATCAATGTTGATTCTTCCAATCCAAGAACATGGTGGATCTCTCCATCTGTTTGTCATGTTCAATTTCTTTCATCAGCGTCTTATAGTTTTCAGAGTATAGGTTCTTTGTCTCCTTAGGTGGGTTTATTCCTAGGTTTTTTTTTTTTTTTTTTTGATGTGATGGGAAATAAGATTGTTTCTTTAATTTCTCTTTCTGACCTTTCATTGTTAGTATATAGAAAAGCAACAGATTTATGTATATTAATTTTATATCCTGCAACTTTATCAAATTCATTGATGAACTCTAGTAGTTTTCTGGTAGCATCTTTAGGATTTTCTGTGTATAGTAGCATGTCATCTACAAACAGTGACAGTTTTATATTATTCTTCTTTTCCAATTTGGATTCTTTTATTTCCTTTTTTTCTCTGATTGCCATGGCTAGGCCTTACAAAAACTATATTGAATAAAAGTGGTGACAGTGGACATCCTTGTCTTGTTCCTGATCTTAGAGGAAATGCTTTCAGCTTTTCACCATTGAGTATGAGGTTTGCTGTAGGTTTGTCGTATATGGCCTTTATTATGTTGAGGTAGGTTCCCTCTGTGCCCACTTTCTGAAGAGTTTTTATCACAAATGGATGTTGAATTTTGTCAGAAGCTTTTTCTGCCTCTATTGAGATGATCTTATGATTTTTATTCTTCACTTCGTTAATATGGTGTATCACATTGATTGATTTGCCTATATTTAATAATCCTTGCATCCCTGAGATAAATCCCACTTGATCATGGTATATGATCCTTTTCATGTATTGTTGGATTCTGTTTGCTAGTATTTTTTTGAGGATTTTTGCATCAGTGTTCATCAGTGATATTGGCCTGTAATTTTCTTTTTTTGTGATGTCTTTGTCTGGTCTTGGTATCATGATGATGGTGGCCTCATACAATGAGTTTGGGAGTGTTCCTTCCTCTGCAATTTTTTGGAAGAGTTTGAGAAGGATAGATGTTAAGTCTTCTCTAAATGTTTGATAGGATTTGTCTGTGAAGCCATCTGGTCCTGGACTTTTGCTTGTTGGGAGTTTTTTAATCACAGTTTCAATTTCAGTACTTGTGATTGGTCTGTTCATATTTTATGTTTCATCCTGGTTCGGTCTTAGGAGAATGTACCTTTCTAAGAATTTGTCCGTTTCTTCAAGGTTGTCCATTTTATTGGCATATAGTCTCTTATGCTCCTTTGTATTTCTGTGGTGTCCATTGTAACTTCTCCTTATTCATTTCTAATTTTATTGATTTGAGTCCTCTCCCTTTTTTTCTTGATGAGTCTGGCTAAAGTTTTATCAATTTTGTTTATCTTTTCAAAGAACGAGCTTTTAGTTTCATTGATCTTTTCTATTGTTTTCTTCATTTCTATTTCATTTATTTCTGCTCTGATCTTTATGATTTCTTTACTTTTGCTAACTTTGGATTTTGTTCTTGTTTCTCTAGTTGCTTTAGGTGTAAAGTTAGGTTGTTTATTTGTGATTTTTCTTGTTTCCTGAGGTAAGATTGTATTCTTATGAAGTTCGCTCTTAGAACTGCTTTTGCTGTGTCCCATAGGTTTTGTATCTTTGTGCTTTCATTTTCATTTGTCTCGAGATATTTTTTTATTTCCTCTCTGATTTCTTGAGTGATGCAGTAGCATCAATATGTTTAGTAGCATATTGTTTAACTTCCACGTGTTTGTGTTTTTTTACAATTTTTTTCTTCTAGTTGATTTCTAATCTCATAGCTTTGAGGTCAAGAAAGATGCTTGATACAATTTCAGTTTCTTAAATTTACCAAGGGTCACTTTGTGGCCCAGCATGTGATAAGTCCTGGAGAATGTTCCATGTGCACTTGAGAAGAATGTGTATTCTGCTACTTTTGGATGGAATGCTCTATAAATATCTATTAAGTCCATCTGCTCTAATGTGTCATTTAAGACCCGTGTTTCCTTATTGATTTTCTGTCTGGATTATCTGTCCATTGATGAAGGTGGGGTGTTATATTACCTCACTATTATTGTGTTACTGTCAATTTCTCCTTTTATCTGTTAGTATTTGCCTTATGTATTGAGGTATTCCTATGTTGGGTGCATACATATTTACAATTGTTATATCTTCTTCTAGGATTGATCCCTTGATCATTATGTAGTGTCCTTCTTTGTCTCTTGTAGCAGTCTTTATTTTAACATCCATTTTGTCCGATATGAGTATTGCTACTCCATCTTTCTTTTGATTTCCATTACCATGGAATACCTTTTTTGCATTCCCTCAATTTCAGTCTGTCTCTGTCCCTAGATCTGATGTGGCTATCTTATAGACAGTATGTCTCCAGGTCTTGTTTTGTATCCATTCAGCCAGTCTGTGTCTTTTGTTTGGAGAATTTAACCCATTTACATTTAAGGTAATAATCAATATGTATGTTCCTGTTGTTATTTTCTTAATTGTTTTGGATTTGTTCTTGTATGTCTTTTTTCTTCCCTTCCTCCTTTGTTCTCTTCTCTTGGGATTTGATGACTAACTTTATTTAGTGTTGTGTTTGGATTCCTTTCTCTCTTTGTTGTGTGTATCTATTGTAGATTTTCAGTTTGCATTTACCAAGAGATTTTGATATAGCAGTCTATATATAAACAAGATTGTTTTAAATTGCTGGTCTTTTAATTTCAAATGCATTTCCAACATCCTGCATTTGTGCTCTCCTCATAGTTGCTGGTTTTGGTATCATATTTGTATGTAGATGATTCCTACCTTTACTTTATATTTGCCTTTACCGGTGCTCTTTTCCATTCCTAATTTTCTTGTTTCTAGTAGTAACCTTTTGTTTTCCACTTAGAGAATTAACTTTAGCATTTATTGCAAAGCTTGTCTGCTGGTGCTGAATTCTCTTAGCTTTAGCTTGTCTGCAAAGCTTTTGACTTCTCCATCAAATCTAAATGAGAGCCTTGCTGGGTAGAGTGTTCTTGGTTGTAGGTTCTTACCTTTCATCACTTTAAATATATCATGCCACTCCCTTCTGGCCTGCAGAGTTTCTGCTGAGAAATCATCCAATAACCTTATGGGAGTTCCTTGTAAGTTATTTGTTACTTTTCCCTTGTTGCTTTTAATATTTTTTCTGTCTTTAATTTTTGTCAGTTTGATGACTATGTGTCTCGGTTTGTTTCTCCTTGGGTTTATCCTGCCTGGCACTCTCTGTGCTTCCTGGACTTGGGTGACTGTTTCCTTTCCCATGTTAGGGAAGTTTTCAGCTATTATGTCTTCAAATATTTTCTCAGGTTATTTTTCTCTCTCTTTTCCTTCTGGGACCCGTATAACGTGAATGTTGGTGCATTTAATGTCCCAGAGGTCTCTTAGACTGTCTTCATTTCTTTTAGTTCTTTTTTTTTTTTAATTGGGGTATAGTTGTTTTACAGTGTTGTGTTAGTTTCTGATGTACAGCGAAGTGGAGTTCTCTGTGCTCTACAGTAGGTTCTTATTAGTTATCTATTTTATACATATTAGTGTGTATATTTCAATCCCAATCTCCCAATTCATCCCATCCCAAACCCCGAACCCCCCGCTTCCCCCCTTGGTGTCCATACATTTGTTCTCTACATCTGTGTCTCAATTTCTGCCCTGCAAACCAGTTCAGCTGTACCATTTTTCTAGATTCCACATATATGTGTTAATATTACAATATTTGTTTTTCCCTTTCTGACTTACTTCATTCTGTATAACATCTTTTTTCTTTATTCTGTTCTGTGACAGTGATTTTGTGATTTTGGTTTTTTCATAAGAAGGGGTGAGCTCACATTCCTCTACTCCACCACCTTGAGGCCTTTCATTAGCGCCTTATATTTAGGTAAATTCATTTTTAGTTAATTTTTGTACATGATGTGAGTTAGAGATCCAGTTGATTTCTTTGCATGTGGAAACCCAGTTGCCCTAGCACCATCTATTGAAGGGACTATTATTCCCCCATCAAATAGACTTAGCATCCTTGTCAGTTGTCCATGGATATTTGTGTTTATTTCTATACTCTCAATTCTGTTCCATTGGTCTATGTGTCTGTCCTTATGCCAGTACCATATTGTGGTGTTCTTTGTTTTAATTGATATATAATTGACATATGACATTGTATTAGTTTTAGGTGTACAACATAATGATTTGATATAAATATATATATATATATATATATATACACATTGTGAAATGATTACAGCAATAAATTAATTTACATTTATCACCACACATAGTTACAATTTATTCTCCTGTGATAAGAACTTTTAAGATCTACTCTCTAAGCAACTTTCAAGTAAACAATACAATATTGTTAACTATAGTCACCATGCTGCACATTACATTACCAGGACTTATTTATAACTGCAAGTTTATACCTTTTGAGCACCTTCACCCATTTTGCACATCCCCCACCTCTTGCAACCACCAAACTGTTCTCTGTATCTCTGAGTTCAGCTTTCTTTTAGATTCCACATGTAAATGAGATCATATGGTATTTGTCTTTCTCCATCTGACTTATTTCACTTAGCATAGTGCCCTCCAGGTCCAACCATGTTGTTGGAAATGGCAGAAATTCCTTCTTTTTATAGCTGGAAAGTATTTTATTGTATATACAGTAAGTCCGCTACATATGAACCTTCAAGTTGCAAACTTTCAAAGATGCGAATGTGTGTTCGCATGTCCAGTCATGTAAGTTGGTTCATGTGTTTGGCGTACATTGTCATGTGCATGCATCCTCTACAAGTGGTTGTGCTTTTGTGTACTCTACTGTACAGTACTGTATAGAGTACCGTAAGTAGTACAGTACCTTTATTTCAAGCCCAGGATGTCTGGAAGCAAGCATAAAAGCAGTGGTGATGTAGCTGGTACTGCTAAGAAGCACCAGGTGATAATGATGGAAACAAAAGTGAAAATAATTAAGAGAGTGGAGCGAGGCGAAAAGATGGTAGACATCACTCGTTCTCATAACATGTATTGTTCAACCATTGGCATGATTCTAAAGAACAAGGACAAGATCATAGAACATGTGACATCTACTGTGCCGATGATGTTGACAATAATATCAAAGAAACATGGAAAAGTGATGGAGGAGATGGAGAAACTTCTCAGTATATGATGCAGGATCAGCATCAGTGTCGAGTCCTGCTCAGCTTAATGCTGATTCAAGAGAAAGCTAAAAGCTTTTATGAAGACTTGAAGAAGAAACACGGTGGAGAATCAGAGGGTGCATCTTTTAATGCCAGCCATGGCTGGTTTCATCGATTCAAGGCTAGAGACAACATTCACAACATAAAAGTAAGTGGTGAAGCAGCGAAAGCATGTATTTACCCAAGCAGGTTTTTAATGTCGATGAGACAGCACTGTACTGGAAGAGGATGCCAGATTGAAGTTACATCAGTAAGGAGGAAAAGTTGATGCCAGGCTATAAAGCAGCAAAGAATAGGCTAACTCTGTTGTTTGGTGGCAGTGCTTCCGGTGATATGAACATGAAGCCTCTCTTAGTTTATCATTCAGAGAACCCAAGAGCCCTTTAAAACATAGCCAAGGGCTCTCTTCCTGTTGTGTGGAAGAGTATCCCCAAAGCCTGGCCTCCACAGGCCATTTTCCAGGACTGGTTTTTCCACCACTTCATCCTGGAGGTAGAGAAATATTGCTTAGAGAAGGATGTCCCATTCAACATTCTTCTGCTGCTCAACAGTTCTCCAGGCCACCCCCCATTCATGGACTACTTTCATCCCAACATCAAAGTTGTGCATCTGCCACCGAATACTACATCACTCATCCAGCCTATGGACCAGGGAGTTAATAGCGACTTTCAAGAAATACTATTTATGTCACACTTTTAGTCAGGCAGTAAAGGCGAGTGATGAATCAGGAACAACCTTGCGACAGTTTTGGAAGGGCTATAACATCTACAAGGCCATAAAAAACACTGACTTTTCTTGGCATGAGGTTAAGGCCAGGCCATCACCATGAATGGGCTTTGGAAGAACCTTTGCCGGCAGTTTGTTCACGATTTTTGTGCATTTGAGAAGGTGGATGAGGAGTCCAAAGAGGTCTTCAGCAACTTAGTGAACCTCAGCAAGAAGCTGGAGCTAGATCTGCAAGAGGACAACTTCACTGAACTCCTTGCTGTGCAACACAAGAAGCTTACTAATGAAGACCTGATAGAATTGGAGGCTCAGAGAAAGGATGAAGAGAGACAAGAGGAAGAAGTAACTGAAGAACTGATGAGATTCATGAGGGAGGAAACAGAAAGGGGATTTTCTTTATTTGAGGAGGCACTGTTAGTTTTTGAGGCACAGGACCTGAATGCAGAATGGTACACAATAGTTGTGCAGCCATTCAGAATGCAATCCGGTGCTACCATGTCATCTATGAGGAGAAAAAAGAGCTACTACTCAGACATCACTGGATCGTTTTTTCAAGAGGGTAGATCGAATTGAATCCAGCATGGAACCAGAACCTGTGCCATCAACATCAGGTGTGACTGAAATTGCAGCTTGCCCTCCATCTCCTATTGCCAACGATCTTCAGCTCTACCATCTCCCACCTCCTCTCCCTCCTCCAGTCAGTAACTCTTCTTGCCTGTTCACTCGATGCCAGCCTCTGTGTGCCAGCTGTTGTACTGTGCTACTGTACTTTTCAAGGTACTGTACTGTAAGATTAAAAATGTTTTCTTTGTTTTTTTGTGTTTCTTTGTTTTTTATGTATTGTGTGAAAATTACTATAAACCTATTACAGTACAGTACTATTTAGCTGATGGTGTTAGTTGGGTACCTAGGCTAACTTTGTTGGACTTAACAGTCGTGCTCTCAGACGGAACTCATTCGTATGTAGGGGACTTACTGTAATAAATATTGGTGTGTAATTATTTTCCCTTTTTGTCTTTATCTGACTTTGGTATCAGGATAATTTTGGCCTCATAGAGTGAATTATAAAGTGTTCCCTCATCTTCTGTTTTTTGAAAGAGTTTGAGAATTTGGTGCTAATTTTCTTTAAATACTAATTTAAATCCAGAGAAGCTATCTGCTTGGATTTCTTAGTTGTGAAATTTTTGATTAATGATTCAATCTTCTTACTTGTTATAGGTCTGTTGAGATTTTCTATTTCTTCTTGAGTCAGTTTGGTAATTTGTGTGTTTCTAAGAATTTGTCCATTTCAGCTAGGTTATCTGATTTCTTGGCATTACAGTTTTTTAAACTATTCTCTTATACTGCTTTTTATTTCTTTAAAGGCAGCAATTATGTACCCACTTTCATTCCTGATGTTAGTGATTTTCATCTTTGCTCTTTTTCCTTTGTCAGTCTAGCTACAGGTTTGTGAATTCTTTTGATGTTTTCAAAATAGCAACTTTTAGTTTTATTGATTCTCTTTTCTAGCCTCTCTTTTCTTTATCTACACTGTAGTCATTACTATTTTCTTTCTTTTTCTTGCTTTAGGTTTAGTTCACTTTTTTTCTAATTCCTCAAGGTATATACTTAAGTTATTGATTTCAGATCTTTCTTACTTTTTAATGTAGGCATTAAATTTACAGCTATATCAAGCTATTAAAAGCCATGGAGGAACCTTAAATGTATATTACTAAGTGAAAGAAGCCAATCAGGAAAGGCTACATATTGTACAGTTCCAATTATATGGCATTCTGGAAAAGGCAAAACTATAGGAGACAGTAAAAAAGATCAGTGATTGCCAGGATTGGGGGATGGAGGGATGAGTTGGCAGAGCACCAAGGATTATTAGGACAGTGAAAATACGCTGTATGATATCATAATGATGGCTACATGTCATTATACATTTGTCCAAACTCATAGAATGTACACCAAGACTGAACCCTAATGTAAACTATGGGCTTTGGGTAATTATGATGTGTAGGATCATCAAGTGTCACAAATGTACCACTGTAAAGGGAGATGTTGATAATGGAGGAGGCTATGAATGTGTGAGGGCAAGAGATATGGGAAATAACTATATCTTCCCCTCAATTTTGCTGTGAACCTGAAACTACTCTTTTTTAAAAAGTCTCAATTTAAACAAACAAACAAATAAATAATTTACAGCTATAATTACCTCTGAGCCCTGCTTTCACTGTATCCCATAACTTTGAATATGTTGTCTTTTTATTTTCATTCATCTCATTAACTGTTTTCTAATTTCCCTTTCGGTTCTTCTTTGACTCGTTAATTATTTGCAAGTATGTCATTTAATTTTCATGTATTTGTGAATATTTCTGTTTTATTCTGGTATTGATTTCTAGCTTCATTTCATTGCAGTCAGAGAATATACTATGTATGATTTCAGTTTTTTTTAATTTATTGAGACTTGTTTTGTGGCATAACTTTTGATCTACCCTGGAGAATGTTCCATGTGCACCTGAGGGGAATGTACATTCTGCTGTTGTTGAGCAGTGTTTTATACATGTCAATCAGGTCTAGTGGGCTTTTTAGTGTTGTTTAAGTACTCTATTTTCTTTTTAATCTTCTGTCTAGATGTTCTGCATTACAGAAAGTGGGGTATTGAAGTCTCCAACTATTATTGTAGAACTCTGTTTCTCCTTTCAGTTCTGTGAATGATTGATTCATATACTTTGAGGCTCTGCTTTTTGGTGTATATATGCTTACATTTGTTATATCTTCTTGATGAATTGACCCTTTTGTCAATATATAATGTCCCTTTTTGTCTCTTGCCAGTTTTTTTACTTAAAGTTTATTTTCTCTGATACTAACATAGCCTCCCCAGCTCACTTTGGTTACTATTTGCATGCAATACCTTTTTCAGTTCTTTCACTTTCAATCTTTTTGTGGCTTTGGATCTACATTGTGTCTCTTGTAAATAGCATATAAATAGACCTCTTTTTTTTAATCCATTCTGCCAATCTCTGCCTTTTGAATGGAGAGTTTAATCCATGAAGAAATGTCCTCATTTCTTTCTTTTTTGTTAGTTGACTTGTAGTGAACTATTTTGCTTCCCTTCTCATATTCTTCTGCATATATTTTATAGATTTTGTGTGTTTGTGTTACCATGGGGATTACATTTAAGAACCTAAGACTTCCCTGGAGGTCCATTGGTTAAGACTTTGCCTTCCAGTGCAGGGGGTGTGGGTTTGATCCCTGGTCAAGGAGTTAAGATCCCACATGCCTTGCAGCCAGAAAAACAAAAACATAAAACAGGAGCAATATTGTAACAAATTCAATAAAGACTTTAAAAGACTTTAAGACTTAACCTCTTGGTACCTGTTTCTTCTTCTGTTAAATGGGGGAAATAGTATAGGATAATAACACAATAGGGGTTTTATGAAGTTTAAAGGAGATAATACAAGTATAAAACTTATAACAGTGTTTTGAACATAGTAAACACTCAGTTCTACCAGTCAGAATGGCCATTATCAAAAAATCTAGAAACAATAAATGCTGGAAAGAGTGTGATAAAAAGGGAACCCTCCTGCACTGTTGGTGGGAATGTAAATTGATACAACCACTATGGAGAACAGTATGGAGGTTCCTTTAAAAACTAAAAATAGAACTACCATATGACCCAGCAATCCCACTACTGGGCATATACCCTAGGAAAATCATAATTCAAAAAGAGACATGTACCACAATGGTCATTGCAGCACTGTTTACAATAGCCAGGACATGGAAGCAACCTAAGTGTCCATCGACAGATGAATGGATAAAGAAGATGTGGTTTATATATACAGTGGAATATTATTCCACCATAAAAAGAAACAAAATTGAGTTACTTGTAGTGAAGTGGATGGACCTAGAGTCTGTCCTACAGAGTGAAGTAAGTTAGAAAGAGAAAAACAAATACCATATGCTAACGCATATATATGAAATCTAAAATAAAAACCAAAAAGGTACTGATGAACCTAATGGCAGGGCAGGAATAAAGACGTAGACATAGAGAATGGATTTGAGGACATGGGGGCGGGGCGGGGGGAGGCTGGGGCAAAGTGAGAGTAGCAGTGACATATATACACTACCGAATGTAAAATAGTTAGCTAGTGGGAAGCAGCATCATAGCACAGGGAGATCAGCTCGGTGCTTTGCTAAGACCTAGAGGGGTGGGATAGGGAGAGTGGGAGGGAGTTTCAAAAGGGAGGGGATATGGGGACATATGTATGCATATGGCTGATTCACTTTGTTGTACAACAGAAACTAACACAGTATTGTGAAGCAATAATACTCCAATAAAGATCTATTAAAAATAAATAAATAAATAAATAAAATCTTTTTTAAAAAACACTCAATTCTTACTAATATCATCATTTAATATTTACAAGAAAATGTTGGGGTAATGTGTGCATTTTACAGTTAAAGAAACTAAGGCTAAAAAATGGTAACTTGCCCATGGTCACACTGTTATCAAGTGATAGCTGAGATTTGAACCAAGGTCCTTCTAACACCTAAGCCCATGCTCTTAAAAACTATACTCTGGCCTTAGTGGAAGCGATCTCATGTTAGCGTTTTAGAATGTCATATGTGGAATCTAGCCTTTTCATTTTATGGATGCAAAAACTGAATTGGCCAAGCACCTTAGTAACTGAACAGTCTTAAAAGCAAAATCTTTCCCATTCCTAATCTGTTGTCCTTTCTACTACCTCCAGACATGTCTATGTCAACTGAAAAAAATACACAACGTAAGAGTTGAGAATTATGTTTTATTTGGCAGACAAAACTAAGGACTTAAGCCTGGGACACAGAATCTCAGATAGCTCTGAGGGACTGGTCTGGAGAGGTAAGGGAGGAGCAGGATATATAGGAGTTTTTGCAACAAAGATCAGGTAATCAGAACTTCAAAAGATTACTGTTAATTAAAGAAAAGCAGATATCCCAAGTTAAAGAATTTAGAACTTTCCTATGTATGGGAAGATGAAAGAGTCTGGGGTCACTGAAATCATTCCTTTGCTATGCACCTCAGCTATCTGGGGCCAGTATCCTGTGCTTTCTCATCCTGAGTCTCCTCAGGGCTCGGCCATGGGAGGCAGCTGCAGCTGCTGACTGCTAGATGGCAGGCCTCTTGTTTCTTTCCTGAGTTCCCTCAGGGCTCACCGTCCAGGCGACTGTAATGTGATGGCTTGATGGTTGCAACGTCCTTTGTTGACTGATATGGCAGGCGATATTTTTTTTTCATTGATATCTACATATTCTGAGAATTCTTTACAACAGATTTCATCATGTGCATTTTGATTCTGATATCTGCCCAAATTTAAAATACTGGATTGTTAGCATTTAAATAAAGCTTTTGAGTATAAAGATTTCATTCTTAAATAATGAAAATAATTTTATTTGTACTGTCATTTTATGCTTCCTTATTCTTATCAAAACCAGAGTTTGAGCCATTTTGCTGCACTTTTTGCTTAAGTATGGATTTTCATGTTTAAATACATTTCTGTTTTTTTATGTTAAGGCCTTATTTCAGAGGCAGGATTATATTGATGGAAAGAGACTAGCAGCTACCTTCCCTAATGTATGGGATGGACGTTAATAAATATATAAAGCAAAAAAATAGGATTTTGTTTCAGCTTCTTGTTTATTTTTGGAATTCAAATTATAGGTTTGACTTAGCTGACAACTTGTTTTAATAAGTTAATTTGTCTTTTTCTGCTCTTTTACCAACGTGGTGTCAAATAATGTATGGTTTGATTTTTAAAGATATATTCAAAAGTTTTACAGTGTTATTAATAGGAATATTTATTCATTTTATATGATACATAAACATAATAGAAGAATTATACTATATCCATATATAGTTAAATAACCATACAGTGTTTGTCAGACTCACAGACATGCAAAAGAAACTTATGGTTACCAGAGAGTGGGTGTTGAGGGAGGGATAAATTAGGAGCTTGGGATTAACAGATACACACTTTATATAAAAATACCTTATACAAAAAAGATAAACAGAAAGGTCCTACTGTAGCACAGGTACAAGATATTCAGTATCTTGTAATAACCTATAGTGGAAAAAAATCTGAACAAGGATACAATATATATATTATATATATATATATATATATATATATATATTATATATATTGTATCCTTGTTCAGATTTATGTCTATATATATCTGAATCACTTTGCTGTACACCGGAAACTAATACAACATTGTAGATCCACTATACTTCAATTTAAAAAAAAGAAAAAGGAAAGAAGGAGTTTTGGGTAAGGAAAACTAAAAGAATTATAATTTTAGAGCACATTTGATAATTAATATATAATCATATTCATAGAGCTTAGATTCAGTCATAAGAATCTTGAGAATAATCTAATCCAACCTTCTCTTCACCCTCTTCCCAGCTTCCGAAAGTAAAATAAACAAGGCATTGCCATATCGAATATTTAGGAGACATTTCTACCATCATTCACCCACTGATGAGTGGGCTAATTTGGGCCTCTTCACCTGTTACCTCTTCACTCACTAAAACAGTTGGCTTTTACCTCTATCCACATAATAGAGCAGGAGGATCTCAGAACAGGAAGTTGAATAAATACATCATTAGTTTGCTTTATATCCTTAATTAGGAAAAAAATTATTAAAACATAGTAGTCAAAGAATCAGTATATTCAACAAAGCAGAAAAGCATCAGTAGATGGTATCCTGGAGACATTTTTGAAACCTGATGGATATTTAGGTGCTAAAATGACAAGGAAAAATATTTTATCATTTCAAAAAGAACAGTTATTAGACTTGGCAAGAGAAAAAGAAGTCATCATGAAAGTTCTATTTCATGACCAGCTACTCACAAAGCCTAAACCTATGTTAAAGCAAATTTAGTTAACTTTCTATATCCTTGACCCCACCTCAAAATTTCCAGCATTACCATGTCTGTTAGGAACCAGCAGCATCTTATTAAAGAATTACAATATTTCTGTTCTGATCATGTTCATATTCCTTCACAATATGTGTTTCTTACCACTGAATTCTGTTAAGGCCCTGGCACTCTGTAGACTCGTCTTTAATCACCTATGTATATTAATATATATTTATATGAGTGCAACTTGAAAGTCAACCTGGATGCTATTTAAAATCTGAAGAAAAATAAGCAAACTTATATATGTATTCATAAATGTGCAGTTTATGTTATTTAAAAATGAATATTTTGAAGAAAGTAAATTTGTACTTTCCAAATGATAATGTGACATGTTCTTCTTTTCCTGTGTGTGTATATGTGTGTTTTATAGCACCTGTTTCTTATTGTCACAGTTTGGTTCATGAGCATTTAATAAAAAAAAAAGAAGTCAAACATTTCCATGCATGCCCCCTATTTTTTTATACTATTCATCATTTATTTTAAAAGTCTGAATTTTATTTCCCCAAAGAATCTAATCTGGCTGCTATAATGTAATCATTTTTCTATCATATTCAATGTATTTCTGTGCCAATAATGTCTCTTACATTAAGGATGTGTTCTTCTGA